>NW_007730165.1:95070-113007 GCF_000696425.1 Galeopterus variegatus
ATTGTTACAAATCATACTTACTCTTTATGCCCCTTATCCAATCTCCCCCCCCCCCCCCCCCCCCCCCCCCCCCCCCCCTTCTCCCCCCCCCCCCCCCCCTCCCCTCCCCTCTCTCTTTTACCCCCCCCCCCCCCAGTCATGACCTGTCTTCTTGTGTTGCCCTGTTTTCTTCATGTAAGGATACTTCCTATGTTCCTGTGTGGTCACCTACAGGGGCCAAGGGAAAACTTCCCCTTTAATCCCCTAAAGGATCTCTGAAAAATCAACAGAGATTATTACGATGAAAAAGCATAACATATTTTATTATTTCACTGTGCTGGGAGGTAGAAATGCAAAGGGGAATCACAAGTGTTAAAAAGAAAAAGTTGAGACAAATTATTTTTTTTAACTTATTATCATATTCATTGTTACAAATCATACTTACTCTTTATGCCCCTTATCCAATCTCCCCCTCCCCCTCCCCTTCCCTTCCCTCTTCTCTTTCCCCCTCCCCCCTCTAATAACCACAGATTTGTTCTCTCACTCTGATAGATTAACTGTTCCTCTGTTGGTTTGTTGGCTAGATGATCTGTCCAGTACTGAGAAAGGTGTGATCAAGTCCCCCCCTATGATCGTAAATCAGATGCTTCTTCTATTACTCTGGAGTGTGCTTTGTGGAGAGAAAGGATCTCTTCTTTTTTGTTTTGTTTCTTTTGTTTGTATTTTTGGTCTCCACTGGTGTGTCTCCTTTGTCATTGCAGTTGAGAGACTGACGTGCCATCTGCACAGTGGCTGTGACAGCTGCTATAGATACTAGCTGTTTTTGCAGCAGCCATGGCAATTGCGGTGGCTGTGGTGGGCTACTCACATGGAAATGGTGTTTTTGGTGTGCTTTTTACCTCGTTGCAGCTAGGTTCGACTTCCCCTGGCTGCAGACCTCAGGACCCCGGCTGGGCCCTGGGACAATGGTGACAGCTTGCCTGCTTGTGACTGGGTTGGCTTCCCCCAGATACAGACCTCAGGATCCCAGCGGGGCCCCAGGGCAGTGGCGGCAGCTTCCCTGGTTGCAGATGGGTTTGGCTTCCCCACATTCTGTGCTTCATTCTAAGATATTGTTGTGGAGCAGTTGCGGGGGAGGAGGAGAGAAGAAGGGGAAGAGAAATAGGGTAGGAAGAGGAAGAAGGAGGGGGAGCGTGATCAAAGCCCATGCACCCCCTCTCATTCTGGCAGAGGAGACCAGGGGAATTCCAGCAGCGGATCACTCAATCGGTTGTTGCTGGGCTGGATGCAGACGTCAGGGCGGTGTGGCTGAAGTCTCAGCCTCCCACCACCCTGGCTCAGGAACCCAGAGTGCTTCCTGTGGATGCTCAGTGGTCATTGCTTGGCTGGTGGACCTCGGGGTTGGGTGGTGCTGAGGCCCTTGGTCCTGCCCCCTCCCTACCTTGGGGATTTCCAGTTCTTCTAGGTTTTACAGGTGTTCTCTGGTGGTGTTAGACCTATACTAGTTAATATCAGACTTTGTCTCTGATCTGTGGGTATTTTGTTTTTTCTTTCAGTTCTCTGTTGGATTATTCACTGTTCCCACCACTTAAACTCTGACCTGGAACTAATTTGTTGTCCTTTGCTTACTTTTCAAATGGGGGAACTTCCTGTGGGAACATGCATGCACTCGAGCCCTGTGGTTGAGCTAAGTGGTGCTTTGCTGCTATTCTCTGGGGAAGGCTTTTTGTGCAGCTCAGGTTTTAACTGTCAACCTTGTATGTACTTCAAGGTCTTATGAGGCCTGGTACACCTGGGTTGTGTGCAAACTCTGGTCTGGGCCTGAGTCTTTTCAGCAAACTGCATCCCCTGTGGTTCTATATTCCTGACCAGTCTCCACTGAGTGGTCTTGCACTGATTGGAGGGCAGATCAGCTGTCCATGCTGTGTCCCAATGTTTGTTCCCCTGTGGCCTGTCTCCCCCATCACCCACACCCTAAACACTTCCCATGGGATGGGCTATGCACCAGTCCCTTGCGATGACTCACTGGCCTCTGAGTGGCTCCTTTGTTCAGTTATCTGTGGTCACTTGCTCCTCTGTGGGTCCATGGGAACCCTGTTAGTGGTCTTGCTCACCTGGGGGCCATCAAGGCCCTCTTCTCCCCTGCCACCTCCAAGCAACTTCATAGGAAGGGCACAGCAGTGGCTTTTGCCAGCTATTGCTCTGTGTACTCACCAGGGCCAGCCTTAAATTGGCTGGGGCTCAAAATGGTGGGAGCGGTTCTTTTTCTCATCGTGGCTCTCCTGCCTTCATGCACTCCGTAGGTCTCTCCTCCTCTTCCCCTGAGCTCTAGCAGCCCCAATTTGGCTGTCATTGCCTTCTAATAGTTATAAATTGGTTGATTTATGGGAGAGGGTGATGCTGGGGACCGTCTATTCTGCCATCTTGACCAGAAGCCAAACTCGCCATTCATTTTTTCTAGCCCCATAACTTAGTATAGTATCTGGCACACAGTGAGGACTTAAGAAATGTTAAATGAATAAGTGAGTATCACTGGAATTGTTAATCTATTAGCTAATTATGAGAGGAAGAAAGGAGGAAGGAGAAGTTGAGGATTTTTTATCTCAAGTTGTTAAGGAAATTTGATAAAGAGTCGATCTCTTTGCAGAGCATGGAGAAGGAGCAGCAGACTGGGGAAAGACGAGATGTGATACGTGACTTGCAGGCAGGGATGACAACAAGCCGGAGGCGCCGGGCTTCAGGGCCGCTCCTCTCAGCAGGGGTGTTTTTGATGTGTGCCTGCTTTGATCCCTGCTGTGTAGCTACAGCCCAGGATGTTCTGGAATGAAGAAAAATGACGTACTGTTTCCTGTTCCTACGATCCAGGGCATATTGGAGAGAAGCACGTGGGGAAGGTGTGTTTTTTCTGGTGGCAAAATAAAATCATTTTCCAAAGGTACATAATCTCTTCAATATGGTTGAGAGTTGAGGCAGGAGAAGGGGATGCAGAGAGGGGACATGGCAATGTGTCGTAGGGAAACGCAGAATGCAACATAATATCAGTGACAAGATAAAGTAGAAAAATGTGGAAGGATAGCAGCACATGGTGTTCTATGAATGGCAGCAATGGGATGATGAGCCATACGTGGAGGGACTTTGCCTCTTGGACATGCTGGGGTACAGAAAGCTGTGACCCCCAAATATGACACTTTGGAAGAGAAGCACGTGGGGAAGGTGTGTTTTTTCTGGTGGCAAAATAAAATCATTTTCCAAAGGTACATAATCTCTTCAATATGGTTGAGAGATGAGGCAGGAGAAGGGGATGCAGACAGGGGACATGGCAATGTGTCGTAGGGAAACGCAGAATGCAACATAATATCAGTGACAAGATAAAGTAGAAAAATGTGGAAGGATAGCAGCACATGGTGTTCTATGAATGGCAGCAATGGGATGATGAGCCATACGTGGAGGGACTTTGCCTCTTGGACATGCTGGGGTACAGAAAGCTGTGACCCCCAAATATGACACTTTGGAATGCTGGAATAAAGAAGCAGCCTCAAGTTCTCTCTGACCTCCCCCCACGTCCTATTTCTCAATCCTCTATCACTCTCCAAAGCACAGGGTGAAGCTGTCCCCTGTCTGTCTAAAGTCTGACCCACCAAAGAAGTTTGGTCCTTTCTCTGAGTTTTCATTAACTTAACCCATATCACAGGAAGAAAGACCGAAGCCTGCCAATAGCCATGGACAGACTTCTGTCACAGACCATTGTCTTCTATTTTGATCCCATTCAAGAATTTGTAGAGAATCATTTACCAGTCATTTTCTTCTCTCTGGGCCAAATAGACTTTGTCCCAGGCCAGTGTATGTTCTCCAAGCCCACTGAATGCCCCTAGAAATCATTTACCCCTACACCCCCATCTCCCCTTTCCCTATGAAGAGGAGTATAAACTTTGTGCCTCATGGGGAAATTGGGAAATTACTCTCTGGTGTTAGACTAAGTTTGGCCTAAAGGTTTCTTCAGACATAGTAAACTGTAACTTAATCTGATGTGCAAAGGGACTGTAACCTGCTCTTGTAACAAGTAGAGGAGTCTCAGCCAATTACAGGCACCCAACTGTTCAAACAGTGTTCAAATAAGGCAAACGCCCGGCTGTAACCCATCCAGCTGTCTCTGTACCTCACTTTTGTTTACTGTATGTCACTTTCCTTCTGTCTATAAATCTTACCTGAACACGTGGCAGCTGCGGAGTCCCTCTAAACTTGTTCTGGTTCTGGCAACTGCCCAATTCACAGATCTCTCTTTGCACAATTAAACTGTTGAATTTAATTTGTCTAAAGTTTGCTAGAGCTCAGGGGAAGAGGAGAAGAGACCTACAGAGTTCATGAAGGCAGGAGAAGCCATGATGAGAGAAAGGACTGCTCTGACCACTTCAAGCCCAGCTACAAGACCACTGACAAGGTTCCCATGGACCCACATAGGAGTGAGGAAGCACAGGCAACTGAAAAAAAGGAGCCACTCAGAGGCCAGTGAGTCATCGTAAGGGACTGGCACATGGCCCGTCCCATGGGAAGTGTGTGGAATGTGGGCGATGGGAGAGACAGGCCACTGGGGTAACAAACATTGGGACACAGCATGGACAGCTGATCTGCCCTCCAATCAGTGCAGGACCACTCAGTGGAGACTGGTCAGGAATATAGAACCACATGGGGTGCAGTTTACTGAAAGACTCAGGCCCCAACCAGAGTTTCCACACAACGCAGGTGTACCAGACCTCACAAGACCTTGAAGTACATACAAGGTTGACAATTAAAACCTGAGCTGCACAAAAGCCTTCCCCAGAGAATCAGCAGCAAAACACCAACTTAGCTCAACCACAGGGCTCGAGTGCATGCATGTTCCCACAGGAAGTTCCCCCATTTGAAAAGTAAGCAAAGGACAACAAATTAGTTCCAGGTCAGAGTTTAAGTGGTGGGAACAGTGAATAATCCAACAGAGAACTGAAAGAAAAAACAAAATACCCACAGATCAGAGACAAAGTCTGATATTAACTAGTATGGATCTAACACCACCAGAGAACACCTATAAAACCTAGAAGGATCAGAAGCCTCTTGGGCTCCCAAGCCAGGGAGCGGAAGGGCCGAGGGTGTCAGCCACACCCCCCTTACATCTGCAACAAGCCCAGTGACAACCACTTAGGCACTGCCAGAACCCCCCTTGTCTCCCCTGCTAGAATGAGGGGAGTGCCATGGGCCTTGACCAAGCCCCACTTCCTACTCCTCCCACCCTATTTCCTTCCCCATTCCGCATGCCCCCTCCCCACTAGCTGCTCTGCAACAACATCTTAGAATGTAAAAAAAAAAAAAAAATTAATAAATAAAATTTAAAAAAAATGAATGGCATGCTTCCTGCTCTCAAAGAGCTTTTCAGTAATGGAGCAAGAAAGATAGCACAAGCAGATAGTTCTATACAGTGGAATAAAGTCAATGGCAGAGGTAAGCACAGGGTCTTTTAGGAGGGGGCACCATTTCTCAGATAAGGTGATGCCCTTGTTGAGTATTTTGACAGAAAATGGGATGTAGGGAAGCTGGATGGGGGAGTAAGACCTTGAAGATGGGTGCAAATCACAGGTATGAGAAACAGCAGACGTGTTCTGAGGGGAGGATGATAGAAGAAAGTCAGGATTGCCCAACTATGCGTTTGCAGCAGGGAGTTACTGGAGATAGGGCTGGGAAGAAAGGGCATCATAAAAATTTACCTGAGTTAGATTCAGGAACTTGGACTTTATCCTATGAAGGTGAACTTTGCTAAAATGTAACCTCCCTGTGGTAGGTTGAATAATGGGCCCCTAAATCAGTCCACATCCTGATTTCCAAAGTCTGTGGTTATGTTACATTACATGATAAAAGAACGCTTTGCTGATGTGATTAAAGCAAGGATCTTGAGGTGAGAAAATTATCCTGGATTATCTGGGCAAACTCAAGGATTACTCACAAGGATCCTTAGAAGAAGAGGACAGAATAGAGTCAAAGACTGATGTGAAGATAAAAGCAGAGGTGAGAGAGGAGAGAAGATGCTGTGCTGCTGGTTTCAAAGATGGAGGAAGAGGCCACAAGCCAAGGAATACAGGCAGTCTCCAGAAGCTAGAAAAAACAAGGAAACAGATTCTACCCCAGAAGCTCCAAAGGAAATCAGCCCTATGGGACCACTTTAGATTTATGACATCCAGAACTATAAGATAATACATTCGTGTTGTTTAAATGGGTGGTAATTTGTCACAACAGCAATTAGAACTAATACACTCCTTGAGAGCGGAGTTTTTGTTTTGTTTGCTGCTATATCCCCATGCCCAGAACAGTGTCTAGCATCCAGAAGGTGCTCAATAAACATTTGTGAAGTGAGTGAACTTGGGAGGACTCACATGAAGCACCCAAAGAGAGGACCTGAGGCCTGACTAGTGAGTCCTCCACATACAGAAGATGCTTGCTTTGCTCTACCATGTTGATCTAATATGCTTTTCCAAAAGCATTCAAGGTCAAATGCCAGGGCATAACTGAAGACACAGAGCAAATAGAACTCATCTTTATGCAGAATCAATTGTCATGAAATTTTGGAGGAGAAAAAATGTATTTATATAAGCATGCTTTATTAAGTGGTAGGGTATACGAATTTTTAAGAAACTTCAAAGAAATTTGGTTCTTCAGGCCAGTAGCCTCTGGCTGTGCCCTTCAAGATTGAGAATATCTCAGTGAAGGGAGTTGAGACAGTTTTACTGTTCATGATGCAAAATGGCCAGTCATGCAGACCCACTCTCTTAAGGTGGCATTCTCTTCTGTCTCAAGAAAAGAGTTTTAGAGCATTTTTCTTTACTACGTTTCCACAATTGATATGCATTTGCCCTGGTTCTGTTTTTGTATTACTCTGCTACCACTTTGTAAATCAAGGTTTACAATTACTTACGTGACCTTTTACAAATCACTTAACCTCTTCAGATCTCAGCTTCTTCATCTATAAACTGAGAAGTTTTCACCAAGAGATTTTTAAAGCCTATCCCAAGTTTAAAATTCTATGATAATATAAGTTTAATATAACTGCGAGGAGGTGGCTCAGAGTAGCGAATAAGCAATTATTTATCACTTATTGTCTGTCCCTTATCTTTAGTTATAGTTCACATCAGGTAGCTATTTTTGCGTTAAACAACTACCCCAAAATTTGGAGGCTTAATATAATGACCATTTTTTTTTTTAGGTCATTTATTGCTACAGGTCAGCCATTTTATCTGGACTGCAGAAGGACAGTTTTTCTGGTCTTGGCTGATCTCGAATGGCCTCAACTGAAATGACTCATCTCTGCTTTATGTGGCTTCTCACTCTCTAGCAGGCTAGCCTGGGCTTTTTCTCAAGGCAGAGGCAAATACCAGGACCAGAGTGAAATTGTACAAGTCCTGCAGAGGATTAGACCTGGAACTGGCACACCATCTCTTCCATTACACTTTATTGGTCTAAAGAAGCCACAAGCCCAGATTCGTGGGGCAGGAAAATAGACTCCAACTCTCGATAGGAGTTGCCAAGACACATTGCAGAGGGCGTGGATATGGGGAGAATATAAATTGGGGCCACCACTGTCATTGGTGTTCCACGTGGGCCAATGATACTTTCCTTCCTTACTCCTAGCATCTTAGTTACTCTCATTCTGAAGTGAAGATAATAATAATAGCTAACTATTTATTGAGTACTTGTTGCCAGGCACTATTCTGAGCACTTTACAGTAGTAATTCATTTTTCTATATGAACTCTGAGGTAGGTATAATTATTATTGCTATATTACAATGAAGAAACTGAGGCACAGGGAGGTTAAAATAATTTACCAGATTCTTCCAAAAGCCTCAGAGGATAAACTATGTGATGCTGATGAGAATAAGCTAGAATATGACAGCACTCCAGATCATCTGAGAGCATGAACACCCTCACAGAGCCTCCTGTCACACCAAAAGGCATTTCTTCTACACAAGATTCAGAGGCTAAAGCACTTAATAGATGAAGTTGCCCTACCATTGTTAAAGAGATATTTGTACATTTACAATCTCAGCCAATGATACAAAAAAGATAAAAAATAAATAATAATAATAATCCTTAAAAGGAAAGAATTCTTCTGTATAAGGTTTCCTCATCATCCCTATGGAATTCTTTTTATTTTCATTCTAGCAATATGTATCAAGTGACAGTGATGTCAGGCACTGAGACTATCAAGACCCACAGGGACTTTTAATTTGACATACCCAAAGTAAACCTCAACTACATAGACACTTCTAGAGAAAGCACCAACTAGGTAAGTCTAGGGCATTGAGCCTATCCTGAGAGCCACTAATGTCACTCAAAGACCACTACTTTGAAGTACGCTCTGACGATAAGACCAAGGTCCTCTGCCTTTGTGTCTGATCTCCTTCTATTTGGATCTTGCCTTTTAAACTTTTCCTTCCCTGATACGGTTATCTATGCCCTATTGTGCTTGCCTTGTCTCAGCTCACATGCCCTATTCTACTGTTTCTCAACCTTGCCTAATCTATCAAATCAGAACTAATGAGTCAGAAACTTCACAGAGAGAATATGTATCTCTAACAAATATCCCCTCTGATTCTTATAACTATGTAGGTTTGGTAAACACAGCCATACCGCTTAACTAGAATGACTTAACTATAATCTAATTCTGATAGATTTGACTGAGACCTAAAAACTGTGCTCATGAAAATTGGTTTCCATGGCAAGAAGTAAACTTTGCCTGGGAACTCACTCTGGGCATTCTGTTTCAACATGTTATGTATAGCCCAACTGGGAGGCAAGACCTAGAGTCCCCACTCCTGATAATTAAAAGTGATATGGAAATGTGCTATATGCATCCAAGATGGGCCACACATGGAAAATAAACATTCTCTGGTGTAGAGAAAAGAATAAGACTGACGATAAATATAAAAACAAATATGCTTTAATATGCCTCAAATCTAGTTGTTATGTCCTATAATTACAACACTTCAATTCCAACTAATGAGACCTTGGGCTTTTATTAACAGGTTTGATAAATAAAGTTTTTGAAATTTAATTTCCTTGCATGTAAAATGGGAGGTTTGGACTAGATTATCTCTAAGCTCCTTTAGAGACCAATATTGTGGATTCTAAGAGTCAGTTTAGTCAAACAAAATATGACAAGTCATTGGTATGACTGAAACATTAATTGAATTGATTATAGTTTGACTTTATTTACCAACTAATTCGATAAAGACCAGTAAATCCATTTGTTTCTGTAAATCCAGCTAGTATTTTTCATTCAGTCCAAGTTTGCATGTGGGGGAGGGAAGAAGAAGGAATTCCTGTCATTCCCTTTACTATTTATTTCTTCTTTTCTCAGACCCTCTGAAGTGGTCCAGTGGTCCAAGGATTGGTTGAAATAGTTTTCATCTGTTCCAAAGTAGAGAAATCCATTTAATGCCTTTCAGAAAAGAAATGGCACCCCTGTTTCTTCTCCTACCTTCATTAGTCCATTTTCTGTCACTTAGAATACCTGAAACTGGGTAATTTATAAAGAAAAAAAATGTGTTTCTTATAGTTTTGGAGGCTGGAAAGTCCACTGTCCAGGGGCGTACCTTGTGAAGGCCTTCCTATGGGTGGGAACTCTCAATAGTGTGCCATGGTGACATAGGTATCACATGACAAGGATGTCATGAGACAGCGCTTAGAATACCTGAAACTGGGTAATTTATAAAGAAAAAAAATGTTTTTCTTATAGTTTTGGAGGCTGGAAAGTCCACTGTCCAGGGGCGTGCCTTGTGAAGGCCTTCCTATGGGTGTGAACTCTCAATAGTGTGCCATGGTGACATAGGTATCACATGACAAGGATGTCATGAGACAGCTAACCTTCTCACGTGCTCTCCTTATAAAGCCCTCAGAACCATGCCCATTACCACCCATTTAACCATCAACACATTACTCCATGAATAATAGATCAATATATTCACGAGGGCAAAGTCCCTGAGATCCAATCACCTCTTAAAGGCCCTATTTTCCACCACCATATTTGGGGGGTAAATTCCAACATGAGCTTGGGGGGACATTCAACCACAGCATACCACATTTCAAATTTTAACTTTACTGATTCTTGCAAATTTATTATGATCTGCTAATTATGAATTTCACAGCCAAAATAACCTAAGGTAGATCTCCTGAATGTAACAGTTAAAATGTAATTTCAGTGCAATTGGAAACTTTCTAAATTCTATTGCTAAATGAATTCCTAGTTAAAAAAACATCTCTAATTAATAAGTGCAAAAAATAATACTTTAGATACTTAAAACCTTGTCCTCATAAAAATTAATAAAATGGGAATTTGACTCAACAGTAGAAGATTCAGACAAAAATAAAAAGTTTCATTTAGAAGTATGAACATTACAGATCAAAATGTTTTTTAAGGACAAGATTCTTTGGATAATTACCTCAACTGCACATAGCTGGACAGATACAGTTAAGGAAAAATTGTAAGGAATATACAGGGTGAAGAAATCACTAGCAAATTGGATTGAATGTGAATTTTTGCACTTACAGCTTGACACCAGGAAAAAACATTGTAGCAGTTTTATGAAATATTTCATAGCTTTAATGCACATTTTTGTGCCATTATCAGCAGTTACAAACTAATCAACAAAGCTTGCATGGTAAGCTATTAGAATATAATAATCTGTTTTTCCCCCCTCAGCTTTTTGTTTTTAATATGCAAGATAAGCAGATTCAGGAAATAACTAATTCAACAAGTCTGATTTTAGGCATCTTTAATGGATTATTTTCTGCTATTTTACTTTTTTATAATTTCATTTGATGTCTTATCAAATGTTTGGCCAAATGTTTAATTATAAAATGAAATTAATGCCCTATAACTTATGTACAACCTTACCATGTTTCCTTTTATGCATGGCTTTTCTCCTTTTGCCCCATTGTGTGTCCCTGCACTATTCTGCTTATTGCTTACAAGGACCTTCAGAGAAGCAACTTATTCTGGCAGAGGTTTCCAAACTGACCTCTCTTTTGTAAACTTGATTGTAATTCAGGGTACCAAATCATCAAATCATGGCTTGAAAGCTTGGCCTGAGTTAAAATATTTTATTCCACAGATATTCTTTTAAAAAACAACCTGTTTGTCTATTCTCTATAGCGGCTCAAGTCCCTTTGGTTATAAAATATCCACCTTATTGAACAGGCAGCTCTAGAAGATACCTTTTGGAAAATGGGAATTGTCTTTATAAACTATAATAATAACATCCTCATCAGATATAGATACAATCACAGGAAATGATTTACCTTTTCCTTTTCCAGCTCCCAGAGTCATTCTGCAAATAGTGAATTAGCCTTGAGAAGGATACGTGAGGTGTTGTGCATCCATCTATTTATTCATTCATTTCTAAGCATTGTTCTAGATCCTAGAGACACATACAAGGATCCTGCTGCCATGGACATGAAACACGATTAGCTGCTGCCCTTTTATTTTTTGCTTTACATTGAAAGAGCACAAAGCTGTCTTTACCAAATTGTGAAGTAAGTACTGAGTAATGCTCAGGTGGACACATCATTAGCTTTTCTCTTCTTTGAACTTAGGAAGTACTACTGTTCACTTGTTTAAACATAAAGAAAAAACACTTGAAATTGTCATTAGAAGATTAATATTAAAACTCCAGAAAACATACACCAAGCACTTAACTTATTGTTATGATTACACACCATTCTCAGTGGGCTTAAGAATAAATATGTTGGCAATTTTCGTTGATAGGCATAAGTACAGTAATATAAAAGTAACCAAAAGACCCATTTATCCAAGAGAACTCCCTTGACAATCAATTGTGATACTTAAGAATAAATATGTTGGCAATTTTCGTTGATAGGCATAAGTACAGTGATATAAAAGTAACCAAAAGACCCATTTATCCAAGAGAACTCCCTTGACAATCAATTGTGATACAGAAAATTCACACCATTTACTCATCCATTCGTCCATTCACTCACTGATACCTGCTATATGCTCTGCACTGTGCTAGACAATGGGGATAAAAGCACTGACCCTGGAAAAGCTCACAGACTGGTTGGAGAAAGAAATGAATAAATTGCCCATTATAATATAATATAACAAGTGCTCTAAGAGGGGAAGTATAAAGCTATGCTGTAACGTATACCATGTATTGTATAGTTTTCCGGTTATATTGCCTATTTCCTCACTAAGATGAGGTTTGATGAAGAAAAGGACTTTGTCTTCTTATTCAGTGCCATGTATATAGTATATGACAGACACTATTTACTGTTTACAAGTCTAACAGTAGTCTTTCTTAGGTTTCTTGCCTCCTACATTTTCAAACTTTTACTGTCATCATACCTAATGTCTTCAGTCATAAAACTCCATAATCGCATTTTCCCGCATCCAAAGATTCACAACACAACCCCTCCCCTCTGTAGCTGTTCTATGTGAAGTTCGGGCAATACTCCAAAATTTATTTTAAACCAAATATTTATTAATTGGTGAACTTCAACTTCCAACTAAGATTGAGCATTAAGAACCATACTTATTTTCTTGCCTGAAATAATTTAAAATTGAAACAGCAGTGTTCAAGATACTGGACATCAGCCAATAAAGAACACTGATCACTAAACAAGGTAAGTCATCTAATTGCACAACCTTAATGCTATGAAAAGTTTCCAGGCTGTGATGCTCAGAAAGTAAATCCAGATAAAGCCTGGCAATCTCTCTGAGTTGAGGAGCTAGAGCTGAGAATCTGGAGAGAATGAGCTGACTAGAATTAACAGAAAAGAGTACCATAGAGGGGAAACCTCCAGAGAAAACTCTGAAGTTCTGCATAATATACCCCTAGAGTATACACATCTGAAATACTAATTGAAGTTTCTGTGTGAGGAAATTACTTGAGGCCAAGACAGAATCACCTGAATGGATTAGAGGTAACAGTTCTAGGCACTCACCCAGAGCTGGGAATAGTAACTGTTCCCACCTACCAGACTGAAAAAAACTCCTGGTTCATGGAGAATTTGGTAGAATACACAGAAAAGTCTTCCCTTGTTATTGGAGAGTAATACTGTATAATACAGTATTGGGAAAAATTAGCCTTACATTGAGTACCATTTCAAACCCACCTAACAAATCTTGAAAGCACTTCACAAAAGTATCAAACCATTTTCAGTAACACTGACTCCCAGAACTAAGCTCAAGAATATTTGAAGGAATACAAATAAACCCAGCACCTAATGAGGTAAAAATTAAAGTGTCTGGCATCCATCCAACCAAAAATTATGAAGCATGCAAAGAAGCAGGACAGTACAACCCATAATTAAGACAAAAATCAATCAACATTGACCAAAACTGACAAATAGGTTATAATTAACTTACAGGTACATTAAGATATTTACTATAACTGTATGCTGCATATTTAAAAGTTAAGCAGTGACATGAGGGATACTCTGCCCAAATAGAAATTTTAGAGATGAAAACTAGAACTGACAAATAGGTTATAATTAACTTACAGGTACATTAAGATATTTACTATAACTGTATGCTGCATATTTAAAAAGTTAAGCAGTGACATGAGGGATACTCTGCCCAAATAGAAATTTTAGAGATGAAAACTATAATATTTGATATAAAAAAATCTACTGAATGAGATTAATGCAAAGAAAACTTCATTAACTTAAAAGAAGGCTAAGAGAGAGAGCAAGAGAGAAAGGAGACAACAAAAAAATTGAAGTAATGAACAGAAAACAAATAAGATAATAGACTCAAATTTAACCACATCAATAATCACATTAAATATAAATGGTCTACAAATCTTAACTAAAAGGCACATATTGTCTGATTGGATTAAACAAGCAAGATCAAATTATATTCTGTGTACAATAAATGCTGTTTAACATAAAGACACAAATAGGTTGAAAATTTTAAAATGGTTATTTCAAAAGGTCAAAAAAAATTGATAAACCTCTAGCCAGATGGATCAGTAAAAAAGAAAAGGTACAAATGACCAATACCAGGACTGAGAGATGGAACGTAACTACAGATTCTGCAAATATTAAAAAAAAAGATTATCATGAACAACTTTACACCAATATATTTACTACTTAGATGAAATAGATAAATTCTTTGAAATACACAAACTACCAAACCTCAAAGATGAAATTGATAACACAAAGAGTCCTATATCTATTTTAAAAATAAAATTTATAGTTAAAACCCTTTCAAAAAACAAAAAACAACAATAACAACAAAAAAACTCCTGGCTCAAATGGCTTCACTGCTTAATTTTCCTAAATATTTAAGAAAGAAATAATACTAATTCTACACAAATCCCTGCAGAATTTAAGAGAATATAATTTTCAACCCATTCTTTGAAGCCAGCATTACTTTGATATCAAAAGAAGACAAAAATATTACAATAAAAAAAAACTGTAGACCAATAGCATACATGCACATAGATGTAGAAACTCTTTAAAATTTAGCAAATAGCATTTAAAAGTTGATAAAATGATAATACATATTTCTGGTTTATCCCATAAGTGCAAAGTTGTTTTAATATTCTAAATCAATCAATTTAACTGACCATTTTGAGATACTAAATAAGTGATACCCATATGTCTATCTTAATGAATATAGAAAAGGCATTTGACAAAATCTAACATTCCTGATTAAAAACCCCCAACAAGTAAGAAATTTCTTCAACCTGATAAAGAGGATTTATGAAAAAACTACAGCTAACATCATAATTAGTGGTGAAAGACTCAATGCTTTCTTTTTAAGATTAGGAACAAGATAAAAATGTTCTCTTTTACCACTTCTATTCAATGTTGTATTGGAGATTTTAGCCAGTGCAGTAAGAAAAGAAAAGAAAAGAAATAAAAGACATCCAGATTGCAAAGGAAGAACTAAAACTGTCTTTGTTCATAGACAACATGATCTTCTATGTAGAAAACCTGACAAAATCTACAAAAAGCCCACGGGAACAAATAAATGAGTTTAGAAAGATTGCAGGATACAACATCAACATATGAATATCAAATTTATTTTTATACATTAGCATCCAACAAGCAGAAGTTCAAATCAAAAAACAACACCATTTACAACGGCCTAAAACATTTAAGAACTACTTACTAAGTAATGGTTTCTATAATACACTGACAAAACAGGGGCACTACCCTCAAGAAACTCTGTAAGTGCGAAAACAAACATAAAAACAGATTATAAATACACTCGAAGTACAAAAGTAGAGATAAGCGTGAACATTCAGTCAATTATATTAACGACTTACTCCTGTTATAAAACCTACTTTTCCATTGTTTGAGAAAGATCCACCAAGCAATCTAGTAATTCCATAAACTCAATCAGCACAGTCAGGATTTCTAATACTGTTAGAATAGCTCTTTGTCTGATACCTGCAGTAAGAGAATAAGTGGTTTTAATCTACACTTGATGTTCTTTTATCTTTTACCAGTTCTCTGGCCCAAAGTGTGTGTTGGGATTGGAGGAGTCTCTATTCTAAAAGATTTCAGCTACTCATTTCTTTTTGCATTTGCACCAATTGGCAGAACCTGAGAACTTACAAGTGTATGATAGGCCTTCAATAGCTGAGCCACCATTAATCCAATAGGCCTGACCCAGAATCCTCTTTTGCGCTTTTTTTTGTGTGAATCCAGAGCTGATTAATTAAAATCAGAGTATAATCAAGATTTTAAATAAAATATTTCAAATTCTTTAGGAAAAACAAACCAAATCCTTAAGCACCCACTTATAAACAATTTTTTTTATTTTTGCCTGCTCTGTTCATTTAGGCAGTTCTAGTGGCCTCTACTAATTTGGTTCAACAAACAAGTTTTGAGTTCTTGTACTGATGCCTTGAGCATAATTATGTGTAAGTGTTGCAGCAAACTTATTGCCAGGCTCCACCTTTTTAAGATACCAGATGTCCAAACATATCATAACCAAGCCAGAGACCACAAGTAATTTCAATGTTTACTACTCACACCTGTGTGTGGAAAGCAAGGGGGATTATCTGAATGAGAAGTGGGACCCACCAGCAAGAGGGCACTCTTGATGTCCTCTAAAAGAGGAGAGAGATACACAGAGCATACATGGCTGGGGCTATAAATATTCCCCCTTTCCCACAACATTTTTGAATGATGCCAGGACAGACTGTGTTCTGGTGGTGGAGAGAAGATGAGAGGGGCAGGAAGGATTGCCTTTCATGTGATTTGTAGGAGAGCAGCAGAAGTCAGTGCAGGGCTTGGCTCATGTGTCAGTTTTCCCCTGGAGGAGCAGGTGGGGTGGCTACCAATTTCCATCCTGACAGGTATTGAACAGTTTATCAAAAATCATGGTGCTAGGGGTAACAATTCTAATTCTCTGCAATAAGTGAGAAGCTTGTGATCTAAACTGGAAGACAGACATGCTTATAAGGCATCACAGGAAGGTAGTACTCTGTGAGGGTGGTGACAGAAACTGGGAGTTTGCCAGGTGGACCAGGTAGACAAGGAAAGGAAGAGAGGTTCAAGCACAGGGCTAGGCTGGGTAAAGAACACAAGGCCTAACACAACATGCGATTTATGAAAACAGTGAACAGCTTGGGACTGCTGGAGCATAGAACGGGAGAGTAGCAATTACAACACTGAGAAGCAGGCAGGGGCCAGGGTGTGGAGGATCTAATAGCTGTGTTAAGGTGCTTGGACTTTATGCAATGTGTTATGCAGACTTCTTGAACACTTCCAAGCAAGGAAGGGACATAGCAAAATTTTCCTTAAAAGTAATGCCTCGACAGTATGGTGGGAAAGGGTTGCAGACACAGATTAGTTGCAATCTCTTGGGGAGGTCCCAGGAGCGTCTGTCTACAAGGAACACTACAGTATCACTGGGCATGTAATGAAATCAAGAAAATCATATTTACCGGAACTTCTATATGTGGATGGAACTACCACTTACAAGAACTCAGGCTCTGGAATCAGACAGCTTCAGCTTGAATTCTACCTCCACTGAGCAAGTGCCTTCAGGTAAAGAGGATCAGGGGTGGTGCAGGAGGGAAGGAGCAGGATGGACAAGGAAGTGTCATGGAGAAGATGAATGTCTCACAGTCCTACACCATCTCACACTTATTTATTTTTATTTATTTTTTTAAGTTTATTAATTAATTTTTTTTTTTTTTTACATTCAATGCTGTTATTATGGAACAGCTGGGGGTAGGGGAAGAGGGGAAAGGGGAAAGAAATAGGGTGGGAGAAGGAGGAAGGAGGAGAGGCAGAGTGGAGGCCTGTGGCACCCCCTCTCATTCTTTTTACATTCAATGCTGTTATTATGGAACAGCTGGGGGTAGGGGAAGAGGGGAAAGGGGAAAGAAATAAGGTGGGAGAAGGAGGAAGGAGGAGAGGCAGAGTGGAGGCCTGTGGCACCCCCTCTCATTCTTGCATGGGAGACCAGGGGGCTTCCAGCGGTGGCCCGGTCATTGCTGAGCTGGGTGCAGATATCAGAGGGGTGTGGCTGAAGCCCTCGCCTCCCCACTGCCCCAGCTCGGGAGCCTGGGGCACTTCCAGTGGCAGCTTGGTGGTGGTAGCTAGGCTGATTGTGGATCTCGGGGGGGCGAAGCCGAGGCCCTAGGCCTCCCACCACTCCAGCTTGGGAGAGCCTGGGGCATTTCCTGTGGTGGCTTGATGATCATCACTGGGC
Organism: Galeopterus variegatus; assembly: GCF_000696425.1. Taxonomy (NCBI): domain Eukaryota; kingdom Metazoa; phylum Chordata; class Mammalia; order Dermoptera; family Cynocephalidae; genus Galeopterus; species Galeopterus variegatus. The sequence goes on from NW_007730165.1 coordinate 112,766, forward strand.
TGGTGCGGGTGTCAGGGGGGCATGGCTGAGGCTCTCAGCCCCCTACCCTTGGGACTGGTTGCAGGTGTTGGGGGCATTGCTGAGGCCCCCAGCCCTCCCCACTCCCTGGCTTAGTAGCCCAGGGGACTTCTGGTCCTTCTAGGTGTTAAAGGTGTACTTTGGTGATGTGAGACCTTTCCTAGTTAATATCAAACTTTGTCTCTGGTCTGTGGGTATTTTGTTTTTTCTTCTAGTTCTGTGTT
>NW_007730165.1:113927-154125 GCF_000696425.1 Galeopterus variegatus
AATTTGTTGTCCTTTGCTTACTTCTTTTTTTTTTTTTTTTTTTTTTTTTAAAAAGGACCGGTAAGGGGATCTTAACCCTTGGCTTGGTGTTGTCAGCACCACGCTCAGCCAGTGAGCAACCGGCCATCCCTATATAGGATCCCAACCTGTGGCCTTGGTGTTATCAGCACCGCACTCTACCGAGTGAGCCACAGGCCGGCCCATCCTTTGCTTACTTCTAAAATGGAGGAACTTCCTGAGGGGAACAATATTTGGGCTTGTGGTTGATCTAAATTGTTGCTTTGCTGCTGATTCCATGGGGAAGGCTTTTCGTGCAGCTTGGGTTTTAATGGTTGAATTTATAGGTACTTTCGGGTCTCGAGAGATCTGGTGCATCTGGGTTGTGTAGAAACTCTGGTCTGGGCCTGAGTCTTTTCAGCAAACTGCACCCCATGCATTTCTATATTCCTGACCAGTCTACACTGAGTGGTCCTATGCTGATTGGGGGGCAGATCAGCTGTCCTTGCTGTGCCCCAATGTTCTTCCGGTGGGCCCATCTCACCTATCGCCCCTGCTTCAACCACTTCCCATAGAATGGGCTGTAGGCCGGTCCCTTGCGGTGACTCACCAGCCTCTGAGTGGCTCCTTTTTTTTCAGTTGTTGTGTGTCCACAGGAACCTTATTAGTAGTCTTGCTGGTCTGGGGGCCACCAAGGCCCTCTTCTCCCCTGACGCCTCCAAGCAACTCCATCCAAAGGGCACAGCAGCAGCTTTTGCCAGCTCCTGCTCCATGAGCTCACCAACTCCAGCCTTGAAGCAGCCAGGGCTTGAAATGGTTGGAGTGATTCTTTCTTTCTCTCATCGTGCCTTCTTCTGCCTTCATGCACTCCGTAGGACTCTCTTCCTCCTCCCCTGATTTCTAGTGACCCCGGCTTGACTGCTGATGCTTTTTAATAGTTGTTGATTTGTGGGAGAGAGTGACACTGGGTACTGTCTCTTCTGCCATCTTGACCAAAAGCCACCACCATCTCACATTTAACTGAGACTCTTGATACACCCATTCCCATTCAACCATTCCTCTACTAGTTCTGGAGAACTCATTCTGTTGCTCAAGCCCAAACCTAGAAATCCAATTTGTGTCTCCCATGTGCTAAGCTGCAAAAATGGCTCCAATTTGTCATCCTTCCCTGTGTCCATGACTTTTGCTATGTGACCATGTAGTTCTTCTCACTAAAGACATCAGTGGCTACAGCTATTTTCTCACCCCTTGAAGTCTGGACTGGTCTCATGACTTGTTTTAGCTAACTGCTGATGGTGGGAGTGATGGCATATCAGTTCCAAGCTCAGACCTTAAGCAGCTTTTAGTGTTTCCACTTGTTGTCTTTCATTTCCGTCAATGCCAGAATATGTCCAGGCTAGCCTACTAGAGAAGAGACATGTGTAGCACAGCCAAGAAGCCCCGCTTAGTCCAGCCGAGACCTAGATCTGAGATAGCCTGGCAAACTCCAGTGATAGGAACAAGTCCAGCCGTATCAGCGGCTCTGCCTGCCCAACTAACTACCCAGACAATTACTGTTGTATGACACTGAGGTTTACTGTCTAATTTTTATGCTACAATATTAGCAATAAATAAGTGATATGCTCTTTCCCCCATTTTCTTATATCCCAGACATATCAGTCTATTAAACAAATCGTGTGATTTCTCCCTGCATAAGAGATCTCAAATCCACCCACTTTTTTTCCATCTGCATTGCTCCACTGTAGTCTACGGCCCACCATTACCTCACCTGAACTATTGGTTTCCCTGCTTCTGCCCTAAACACTTATAATCCGTTCTAATATTAGTGAGAGGGATTCTTTTTCCAAAACATAAATCACATCACCTCAGTCATTCCTTGCTTAGAGCCCTTTAGTATCTTCTCATTGCTCTCAAATTACAACCCAAACTCTTCACCATGATCCACGTGCCCGGTGTGGTCTGCCTAACACTGAGATGAAAAAGTAGCTTTTATTATACTCAAAAATGGTTTATTCAAAGAAAATTGAAATTACTTCCTATTTAGAAATTTCTGCTTGCAGGAAGGTGTTTTGCTATTTCAATACATGGAATATTTTTTTGGTAAATGTACCAAAATGTATTAAAATGGAATAGTTTCTTTGGCAGACACAGAAATTGAACATGAAGATCTTATTTTACCAAATGACAGACAAAAAATTAAGGTGGGTAGAAAGAGGAGAGAATGAAAGAAAAGTAACAATATACTGGAGATCTAATGTATAACACTGAAACTACAGAACGATAATGTTAGACCTGGAAAAGAGGTATACATTTGGGGCTCTAGGATCAAAAGTCAAATTGATGCTTTGAAAAGATATAGTGCAGTCAATTTCTAACTTCACATGAACAGTAAAATAGAGGAAAATGGGTTACCCCAAAGTAAGCAGTATTAGCTAGAAGATTAAACATAAAATCAAACTTCCTGAGAATGGATATTGGTAAATATTACTAAATATTTGTATGGAGTACTTTTGGCTCAAAAATCTTTTGCATATTTTCCTGACTTATACCTGAGGAACTTGGGGTTTGATTCGTTTTAATGCACAGAAATTAGTTTTCATCCTGACTTTATCCAAGCATACTAACTTGATGACTCACACAGTCTATGAGTTTGTAAGCCTTCCAAAAATGTATTGCCATGATTTTACTTAAAAGAGCACTATCCTTCAAGGAGCTGACTTCTAGGATCCATGTAGGTTGAAACATAAAGGATACAAAAGATGCAAAAACAGTACAGAAATCACTAAAACCAGTTCCTGTTCTTAAACAATGTGGTTACAGCCCAGAATAGCAAAGGCAGCACAGGGATAGCTTAAAAAGGCATTTGGTGTAGTCATGGGCCCTGGTGAGATTGGATGCTCATCTCCCAGGAAGCGGTCTTCAATAGGAAGTACAGTTTGTTAACGCTGTGTCACTCAGCTAGTATAGGCTTTCTGGCACCTGGCTCCCACAAAGTCTCTCCTTTGACTTCCTGTAATGAGGAGAGGGGGTGAAAGTGAAGGAAAAAAACTAGCTGGGTTCTGGTATTTGTGGAATTTCTCTTTAGTGAGCTGAGGGATTACAGCATTAGCACATGGCCCACAGCTCTAACCAAGGGTAAGAGAATTTTCTGAGAAAATGAAATCGAACAGAAATGATGCAGGAGGTGGAAAGTCCTTCTAACGTGTGTCTTCCAAACTGCCCATTCCTCTATCTTCTCTCACTCTTCATCCTCCACCAGGAATGTCACCTCCGTCTTCTCCCTGTGTCCACACCCAGCCTGTCCTTCAGATTCCAACTCACTCTACATCCCTCTGAGGCTCTCAAATGATAACAGCTCCCAGTTATCTCTCTCTTTAATAAATAAATCAAAACCAGAATTTATTTTCTCTGCATCCCTGAAACATCACACACACACAATCATACAATGTACACTATCTCAGTTTATTGTACCATAAACCAAAAACCCAATGGTCACTCTTTTTTCTGCCTTTTATTTCCCCAACACGCTCACCAATCACAGAGTTTGATCAGGTTTCCTCTGAAATATCTCTTGAGATTTCTGACCATTTACTTATATCCCCAGTGTGTCTCCCTACATCAGCTATCTTCACTTGTTTGATCTGTGCCTCCCTCTAATTTATCTTGTCCAAATATTCCCTTCCAACATATTATCCACAATGTAATTAATGCAGTCTTAATAAAATGCAAATCAGATCATGTCACTCTTTTGAATAAAACATTTCAGCAGTTTTCCTCTTCTCATGCTATAGGTCTCAATTTCTTTACATGATTTGCAAGGTTCTACAAAATCTGGCCTGGTTTCATCTAGTTCGAGTTTCATCTCTTTCTATTTCCCCACATTACATTTGCCTCCAGACTTATAATTTCTACAAGCTGTGTCTAAACACTCTTCTACCTGCCCTTTGACTGGCTAATTTTTATATATTCTTCCTATCTAAGGTTAAATACTTCCTTTTCTTTTGAGACTTCCTAATACCAATATAGATGTTTTCCCTGTGTGATACCACAGCACCCTATTCTACCATCATTTTATAGAGACAGGACTCTTAGTTGCAAATGATGAAACCAACTGTAGCTAATTAAGGGAGAACACAAATATTTTAAGTATTAGGTAGCTAACAGAATCTCTGTGATGGCTAAGGGATGGAACTTGGAGGCCACCCAGCCAGTAGTAATAATGCCCCAGGCTCCACTGTACAATGGCTTCAGTGGAGACACTAAGACTGCCATGGCTGAGCAGAGACACCACTAATTTTGCACCCTGGGTGCTACCATTAGGACCTCTACCACTGCTGCTGATTGGTGGAGCCCAGGTCACATGCCTTTACCCTCACTGCAAGGCAGGCTGGGAAAGTAAGCTACTGTCATCTATCCTGAGAAGTGCTCAAATTAATTGTTATGCAGTTTTGTTGAAGAACAGTTCCAGGGTAAGTAGCCATAACCACTTATTAAATTTAAAATCATTAATGAGTTTATCAAAAAATGTTAAAGTGGTCAGCTGGTATAGTATCTATCTTGTCTGTTTTCCAGGGACTCCTTTGGGCAGTACCATGTCTTCACTGGCAAATGACTAGGGCTCAATAAAAGAGCATGGAAATATGAATGAAATGCTGCTATACACTCTCTGAGTGCAGAACACATACCAATGAACAGGAAAGGGAGGTGTATAGCAGGCAAGCATTAGTGACAAACAAAGATAAGAAAAGAATTTCATTCTCAGCAAATCAAAAAGACATAGCCTGGTTGGAAGGATTTGGGCACTGACTGGTAACAAGGTGGCCAAAGAGGGTTAGAGGTGCTACAATGTGCTTTCATGACACTCCATATTTCTCCAATCAAATTTTATTGAATAGTTTCTTTGTTTCTAATTACCTTTGCAGAATAAGATCTGTGAAAACAAGGACAGTACCCATCTCCCTCTGGTCCTAGATGGTGTGTGATAGATATTTTTAAATAAGTGAGTGAATGAATGAATGAATAATGAGGGTGTGCGTAAAGGCACAGAGGAGGGAGAGGGAGGCGGGTGACAGAGAAAGGTGCCAGGTTCCAGTGGGGTGACTAGGATCAGCTCAGGCCAGACACTGGCCACTCCCACACAGCTCCTTTCTTTCTAATCCGCTTCTCGATTGAGGTCTCTGGAAAACAGCCAAAAAATTGTTATGGGAACGGTAGGCCCAAATAACACTCAAGCATCAGGAGGATCTGAGTGTTGAAAGCCACTTCTGTTCCCGTCCCTCAGCTGAGGGGGTGGGGAAGGTTCTCAAAGCCATAACTCCTTTTTAGGGGGATTTAGAAGGCATATAAAGGCCTCTGGCTAAGGACTTGCTTTCTCATTCCGCAGTCAGGGCCAGAGCTCTCGATCCTCCACTGGGAGAAAATGTCTAGCCAGTAAGTATCTCTGGGAGATTGTTTTTGAATGCCTCAGTGGGTTGATGGCAAATGGGCTATTTCAAGAGCTCCTGAAGAGAAGGCATTAACTGATGATCTGTTTGGGGAAGACCCTTATGTGTCAGTGGGGGGATTTCTTCCTATTTGTATTTTGAAGCAAATATCTAGGATTCAGGTCTGAATTATGGTGGGGTTTGTGTGACTTAGACTGGAGCTTAGAAGCAGTTCTGAGCATGAGGATCTCAGGCAGACCTGGGTTCCCCTTCTCGCCCAGTCATTCCTAAAGTGTGACTGTGGACAAATTACTCAACTTTTTAAAATCTAGGTTTTGAAATCTAGGTATACATAGACTAGGTATAACAATAGTACTTACCCCATTGCATTGCTGTGAAATTTAAATGCGTTAACGCCAATGCAAAGTTCTTTTTATGCTGTGTGGCACATAGTAAGTGCTTAATCAAAGGTAATTATTATAATTAAGGAGTCTGGTTAGAGCTCCCACTCTAAGAAGTTATAAAATGGAGCCAAAGAGAAGAGGAAGGAAATAAGCAAATATATAGAACCTAAATCTCCTGGTCTGGCTATTTTTAAAAAGGACTGTAGCTCTTGGGAATTGGTAGAGAAAGAGATGATAGGAAGAAATGAGAGTATAATATGGGTGAATAGACAGGGATGAGGTACCTGACCTGAAAAGCTGTCGTCTCCCAACCCATAGGAGGGAGAGGAATGAGTGTCTCCACGAGGCAAGAAAATCAATGACGCAGTGAGCTGAGAGTGTTGATAGGGTGCGTAATTCTGTGGGAAGGACCCTGTGCAGGATCAAAGCTCAGGAAGAGAAGTGATAGCAGCAGAATTGGTTAATTTGTCTTCAGAAACATGGGGAAACTGCAGAGGATAGGGTTAAATCCACTGTGACCACTGACATTAGGGGAGGTCACCCCCCCGATGTCAAAGGGAGCACTGAGCTGGGCCCCCTTCCAGACCTGAGTAGGTTTCTCTGTCCCCAAGCACTGTGCACTCCCTAGCTGAGGCTAGACCGGCAATGGGGAGTTGGCATCGAGCCATAGAGCAACTTCTCTCCTGGAACTGCCTTTGAATATCAACATAGGCTGCTTCTTCATTATTCTACCATTTCAGAGTCGAGCATCCTGCTGCTGGTTACAAGAAACTGTTTGAAACGGTGGAGGAACTGTCCTCACCACTCACAGCTCATGTGACAGGTTGGTCTCACCCATCTGGAAGCCACCCTCTCTTTCATTTCAAGGTCTCTCTTCTCTGGCTTCTTATTCATGGTGTCTCTCAGTACCAGCTCCTCCTGCAGGCTGCAGGGAAAGAAAACCTGGAGGTTCCGGCTTTTTATACCAAGAACTCATTTCTTCTCATTTATCTTTACTTCGTTTCTCTAACGTAGAAAGATGCTACCAAACTGGAATTCCTTGAGGGCCAGAACTGCACTTTTGTCATTTTCAAATTGTCAGTGCCTAGTTCAGTGCCTGGTATAGTGATGGCACAGTAATGTCCTATGAATGTTTGTCCCACTGGTGTCTGAATAAATGAATGCCCTGTGGCAAGCACCTGGGAATATGAGTATTACATTAAAGGGTGGAGGGTTTCATACCCCTTATAAAGGAAAATCATTGGTTCAAGAGTCAGGCAGATGTGGGTGTTCATCACAGCTCTGTTATTTTACTATCTGTGAATCCTATGACAAGTTACTTAACTTTCTCTCAATTCCTTGACCTACCAAAACCAAATTTTACCTCATGGGGATGTTGTGAAGATTAAATGAGACAGTGTAAATAGAATGATTCACCCAGTATCTGACACAAAGTTACCCATAGATGGTAATTATAATCATCATCATTATCCAAAGACACCATGTGATCCATACAGGATCCTTGCTTGGTGTAACATAGTGTTATAGGAAGGGACAAAGCCTGGGAGTCTCTCCTCCCAGTTTCCTCTTTTGTGAAATGGAAGAGATTAACCAAATGCTCTTTCTCAACTACATTCTGATGCTAACAGTCTAGGTATTAGTAATCAAACTGACATTATACCTTTTCGTTAAGCCATGCCTTCTTTTCAAGTTTTTAATCCTTTATCAGGTAGGCTGCTGAAACTAAGATGTAGGAAATAATCCATTTGCTAAATATATATATATATATATATATACTGGTAAGGATTAGGCAAACACTGCCCAAATGCTGTATTTCTCAAAGGATAATAGGGCACAAAACTAACTGTGTGTGCTGAAAGGCCTTAAGGACTATCTTGGGAACCCCTCATTTTGCAGGTGAGGAAACTGAGGCCCAGAGATGGCACATAGCAAATCCTGAAGGTGAATCTAGGTCTCTGACATCCAGCCCTGTGCACTTTCTGCTATAGCAGATTGATTTTAATCTGGATAGTAGTTCACACCCTCAGAGGATGTCTGTCTAGATTTTATACAGCCAGTATTCCTGTTGTATCATTTAAGTGTTTTCATCGATTGACATATATTTTTTCAGTGTCTTGGTCCCTGCTCCTAAACCATCCCTTTACCCCTTACTCCACCAAAATATATAGACTAAACTGAAATTCTCCTTAAACGTGAGATGACAAAAGGCAAATGGATTGATTTCTGAGGAGATCTATTAGGTGGAGAATCCCATTCCCTTCAAGATGCTTTTTCCCTCTTTCCTTCCAACCCTACATCCAAACTCTGGGGTGTGGCCACATTTCCCAGTTGGTCTCCTAGTGAAGAGTCAAGTCAGCAGACATGCTCCAAGTGCTATCCAACATGACAGCTGGGAATGAAAAACACAGCCAGCTTTATAAAGAAGAGGCTGCCCGATCAGGTTGCTAATATAATCAGTCGACCCTCGCAGGGACCAGCCCAGCCAAGGGCAGGGCTAAGAAGCAATGCTCTGTGTCTCACTTTCATCACAGGCAGGATCCCTCTCTGGCTCACTGGCAGTCTCCTTCGCTGTGGGCCAGGACTCTTTGAAGTTGGATCTGAGCCATTTTACCACCTGTTTGATGGACAAGCTCTCCTGCACAAGTTCGACTTTAAAGAAGGACACGTCACATACCATAGAAGGTAAGGGACCACTAGGTCCAACCCGCTCCGAGGAAGGGAGACCTAGCTCAGCTCCTCCTCCCATGTGCTTTTTAACCTTCTGAACCCAGGAAGAAACATATACATCCCCTTCCTTCTCAGAATCCCTCTGGGCCAGTGTATCTTTGTGGACACCTGGAGACCCTAGTAGGAGATAAAGAAGCTAAGAACTACAGCTTTGGGGTCCAGCATGCCTGGCTTCAAATCCTATATCCACCAGATACCACTTGCCTAGGTGGGTGACCTTTGGCAAGATGTTGGTCTCTAGTTTTTGGTTTTGTCATCTGTAAAATGGGAGAAATAATAGAATCTGCTTCCTAGGTTCATTACAAGGATTAAATGAGAACACGGTGTCTAGCACATAGGAAGCACTCAGTAATAATTATAGTTGATTGTTACAGTTGTTATTATTATTAGACTATTGTCTTGATTCTTTTCCTTTTTTTATACTCAGAAATGCTACTGGGAAGGAGGAAGGGGTGCCACAAAGGTGGGAAGGATCATGTATGTCTTAGCAATACCCAAAAGAGAAGTTTTGTGAAAACAAGAGATTGTTGCTAAAAGGCTTGAAGGTCTAAGTCATCACTCCAGGAAGCCCCCATTAACACCACAATAAATACTTTGTCTTCTGCTTTAACACTCAGGCCCATTAGTGGCTTTCTTGATCGGCAAAAGTTTTAGGCATTTCTGAAGAGACATCAAAAGGAAGAGTAAATGAAGTAGTCGGGGTAACTTGGACTGTCCTAGAAGAGAAACAGATCGTGTTAAGCAAAAATTTAGCTAGAAGAGTATATTTTGGAGTTCAGATGAAGTTTTCATATGCCTTCTAAAGACCTGGGTACTTTTCCCTCTTTATACAAGTGCAAAATCAGATTTTAATTGGCTCTCCACATGAGAAATCCTAGGCAATGTATGCCATCCAGCCTGGGACATGGCTCAGCAGATGGGCCTGTGCCATCAAGAGACTGAATTCAAGAATACCTACTTTAAAAAGTATCTGAGTAGTTTTTAAAATTGAAGAAAAACACAAGAGAGACAGAGGGAGATTGAGACAGATATAATTCAGCATATCCTGCCCTTTATTTGCCCACTGTAGGTTGATAGGTTACAGGCTACAGGGAGTCAGAGGTTCTGCATGAACCACCCATTGGGCTATACAGTATAATATGGAAAGTCCACATTGCCCAGCTCTGGCCAACCTGGTTTGTAAGCCAACTCGGACACACATGCCAATCCCTTAACTTCTGTGAACCTCTATTTTCTCATTTGTCACTGTGAGGTTTAGAAAACATAAACTTAAGTTCATGGAATAGTGTCTCTTTCCCCCTCTGTTACCCCAAGAAAGTGAGCTGACAATACTCTTTATTCTTCAGGCTGTGCATTTATGATTCTGACTTGGTGAAGACACATAGAGTGACTGTTCTAAGCTCCACACAGACTGCACTGAATGCTCCTCTCTATGACCTTTTCCTGTGTTTCAATGTCCTTCAGGTTCATCCGCACTGATGCTTACGTCCGGGCAATGACTGAGAAGAGGATCGTCATAACGGAATTTGGCACCTGTGCTTTCCCAGATCCCTGCAAGAATATATTTTCCAGGTTACTGAAACCAAACTGCATGTTATTAAAGACACTTTACATTAGCCATTTTTCTCTCATGGCTTGAAAGGTATTGGACTGAAAAATTCATTTGCTTCTGCAGGTTTTTTTCTTACTTTCGAGGAGTGGAGATTACCGACAATGCCCTTGTTAATGTCTACCCAGTGGGAGAAGATTACTATGCCTGCACAGAGACCAACTTTATTACAAAGATTAATCCGGAGACCTTGGAGACAATTAAGCAGGTAGGACACAGTGCTCAGGTGATGTCGCTCAGGAATTTAGAATTTGGAACATAGAATTAAATCAACTGTGCAATTTGGTGGAAACATGAGAACAAGATTAAGTTTCAAATCCTTGCTTTGTCACCAACTGCTAACTATGTGACATAGGGCAAATTTTGTTTCTTTACCTATGAAATTTTAAACACTTAGATGGATTGGAGGAAAACCATATCAAATGCCTAACATATTTCTTCATTTGTTCATCCACAAATATTTATTGGGTGCTTTCCGTGTACCACAACTTATACTAGAGGCAAAAGATACATCAATGAGTAAGACAACATGATCTTCGCCCTTCATGGCTTTTATAGGCCAGCATGGACCACATAATATGTACCATATTGGGTGCTCAAAAAATTGTGGCTATTTTTATTGGAAACCCTGCTATTCATGATTCTAGACAAACATGTTGCACCAATTTGCCTCTTATTGTAAACATATTTTAGTAGAAATAAAGCAATATTTTAAATGAAATAGCATAGAGCAAAATATCAGCCATATTAGGAAGTGAAAGATTTTGCTGAGAACTTAGGCAATCTCCATGCCACAGTCCTTAAAATAGGAGTAGATCTACATTTGCAACCAATATTTGTTAAAACATACCTACTTGCAAGGCATTGTTCTTGTCTTCAGGAAGCTTACCATCTAGAAGGGGAAATTAAACAAGTATACAACTTAACTATAATAGGACAGCAAATGTAATGAATCCTTTAGAAGGAAAACCTTCTAAGAAAGCACAGATGAGAAAAAGATTACTTTTGGCAGTAGTAGGTGATGCAAGGTGGGGCAGATCAAGGAAGGTTCAAAGGACTTACATTTGAGCTGGAATTAAAGGAGAGGTCAGTGAATTTCGAGAAAGGACATTCTAGATGGAAGGGGTAACATGATCAAAGGCACAGAGGTAGGAAAACAAGGGATATGTTCATGGAAACTAAATAATCTCTTTTGGCTAGACATGCCAAACATCTTGCAATGTGAGGAACAGTCCCCACAATGTAGTTAAATGTTGGATAGGAGGTAACTACATAGTGGGGACTGTCCCTCACATTGCAGAGGCTTGGGATTCCTGGCCCTACCTGCTAAATACCGGTCATGTCTCCTGAATCATTGTACAAACCCCAAATGCCCCTGATATTTCCAAATCTCTCCCTAGTGGGCAATAACACTCTCAGTTGAAAACTAGTTAGTCATCCAGAGCATGCAGTATCAAGGGGAATAGTGGAACTCAGGATAGGATGAAACTAAAAGCTTGAATAATGGGCTAAAAATTTGAAGTAAATTATTTAGCTGATGGGAAGCCACTGAAAGTTTTTGCTCAAAGAAGTGGTATAAGCAAAGATGTGCTTTAAGATGTTTAATCAGGAAGCTATGTGTGAGCTGCATGGGAGGGCGAAAGAGATAAGGGGTGGCTAGGAAATCAGTAGGTGGGATTCAAGACCAGAACTGTAAATGCGGCAGTAGTAGAAATAGAAAGGAAAAATAGCCCTGACACTGGGTCTCAAGATCACGAGCTGATTTACAATTCTCAACAGGCTATTTACTAACTCTTAATATGTGCACTCAATAGCTCTTTCTTGTCTTTGATGTGTGTGTGTGTAACCATACACAAGTGTATGTGTAAATCACTTAGAGAAGAACTAAAGCTGAGTTTCTTAGCCATTCATTTGATTCTGATAGTGAATCTGTATTTTAGTTGCATGATATTTTAATTGGAAATGTACAATCTATAATATGGCTCCAAAATAGACTTTATTAGGGGTCTGGTTCCATTGTGAATAGCACTATACCCTGACTTCATATAAAAATGTAGTTAGAAGGTTTGAGATTTTTTTTTCTTTACTGTTACTGAAATAGCCTCCTAACCAATGCTTTTGCCTCTGATTCACTTAAATACAATGTCCTTCATGAAGCAGAAGCAAATTTTGTAAAGTGCAAGTATAAATGTGTTACTCTATCTAGGGCACCCATAGTTTCCAAGGTAAACTCCAAATGAGAGCCTTTATAGCTAGTCCCTACTGACTCCCCCTGCCCCCTGCACCATGTTCATTACAGCAGCCATGCCAAATGACTAGTAATTCATTCTACTTCACAATTCTATGCCTTTAATTTTGTAAAGTGCAAGTATAAATGTGTTACTCTATCTAGGGCACCCATAGTTTCCAAGGTAAATTCCAAATGAGAGCCTTTATAGCTAGTCCCTACTGACTCCCCCTGCCCCCTGCACCATGCTCATTACAGCAGCCATGCCAAATGACTAGTAATTCATTCTACTTCACAATTCTATGCCTTTACATTAGGATTCCCACTCCCTGGAACACACCATCATCCTACTCCACCTGACCAACTTCCACTCATCTTTCAAGCACTAGTTGGAGTCATCACCCTCAGGAAGACAGCCTAATCCCCCAGTCTGGGTTGGATGGCCTTTTTCTACAGATACCATTTTGCACTCAACTGCACTTTATGCCAGCTTATTGGTTTAATACAGTGCCATCCAACAGAACTTTCTGCAATGATGGAAGGAAATGTTCTACACCCGCCTTGTCCAAGTGCTACTGAGCACTTGAAATGTGGCTACTGTGACTGAGGAACTGAATTTGAAGTTTTATCTAATTATAATTAATTTATATTTAAATTGCTACTTGTAACTAGTGGCTACCATATTGGACTGCACAGGTCTAGACTGAAGTTCTTGAATCACAGACCTTCTGTGTTTTCCTAGGTCCTAACACAGTGCCTGGCACATACCAGAAGCTCAAAGAGCACTTGATAAATGATGGAATAAATAAACAAATAAATGTCTTGCCCATTATTTAAATAAGTGTGCTAGAAACACCCTATGCTTTAAAAAATATTCTCCTAATCAAACAGAAGGAATTTCTTATGAGACTCCAAACTGAAATGTTGAATCATCTCTCCAAAAATGTTTGCATTTAATTCCAAGAGATTAATGGTTCCCTTGAAGTCTATTTAGGTTGAGACTTTCTATAGTAGCTAAATCCTGAGGTCTCTTTCTATTCCAAACTCATACTATGTGCAACACACTGGGTTTGGTATTTAGGTTGTACCATACAAAATTGCCATTTTTGTAAATCAAAAATTATTGAGTACAAGCAACTTCATACAATTCAATCTAATACAATAAGAAGAGCATAAAGGATTCCCATGACTCAAATTTGTCATTGTTTGACTTTAACTGGTAAGTGCCAAAAGAAAAGTAACTAACCAAAGCAGTGTATGGTATACATCAAATGAAGAGCACAGCCATGGAGAACTCCAGATTTCAGACATGTGAGGAGTCAGCATTGGGGTCAGAGGAGAGTTCTGCACTGAAGGTGGGGCTTCAGGAAGACCTGAAAGAGGGTAGGATCCTAAGGGATGGAAAGAAAGAGAAAGTGAACTGAGAGTGAGAGTGAAGGGGTAGTGGTGGGGTCAGACCTAGGGACACAGATGCAATGCAAAGTTTCTCTTATCACAGATGACATTTACTCCCCTTCCATAGGTTGATCTTTGCAACTATGTCTCAGTCAATGGAGCCACTGCTCACCCCCACATTGAAAATGATGGAACCGTCTACAACATTGGTAATTGCTTTGGGAAAAATTTTTCAATTGCCTACAATATTGTAAAGATCCCTCCACTGCAGGCAGGTAAGTTTGCCAGTCTTTCCTCTTCTGAAAACAAGTATCTATGTTGTGAGAAAGTTACTGGAAATACAGGATGCCAGATCCGAATGTCAAGATAGCATTATATGCATGGTAAAATTATTCAGACTTTAGAACAACTGCCCTCACCCCTACCCTACCAGGAACTAATGCCCAAGGAAACCACAGAGAGAGGTGACAACTTGAAAATAAAGTGGCCCAGTTCAATTCTACAATGTTTCAAGATGTAGTACATATGTGAATTTGATTACATACAATTTATATTCAAATCTTGCAAACATTTATAGAGCATTTATTCATGTGCCAGGCAAAATTAAATTAAACAAACATATATATGTGCATAATAGCATACATATGTATATGTATATATGAGAATGTACTAAGTATTTTGTGTTTAATTCCAAAAACTACAAACAAATCTATTAACTCATTAATGCTTTTTTAAAAAGAATTAAAATGGAATAAAGAGTACTCTAGAATTATACATTCATTGTCAGGTTTATTGATAACCATCTTGATGATACAATTATTTGAATTCATATGGATTTTTGTTTAGTATTGCTTAGTATAGTTCTCAAAGCATAGTACCTGGACCAGCAGCATCACTTGGGAACCTGTTAGAAATATAAATTTTGAACCCCACCCCAAGCAGACTGAATAAGAAAATCTGGGAGTGGGTCCGGCAATCAGTATTTCAAGAAGAACTTTATGCAATTTTAGTGCACACTAAGGTTTGAGAACCACTGACTTAATAGTAAATAAACTTTAATGTACATAAGAATTATTCTATAGGGCTATTAATACAAACCTATCTATACTATACTTTTTAGGCATCTTAAGGTATTGTAAAAGTCATTTTGACCATACTAAACTTTTGCCTTACTCCCCTGACTTAAACCCCACCTAAATTGTTGCAAGATGTGACTCCATTATACCCTGCCTGCCACAACCCTATTTGAGTGCACTCTTCCAAATCTGCTGCTATTTGGATTTTCCTGAGTGATTGCTGCTTCACATGAAATTTCACTAAGAAATACCAATGACTGAGAAAATGAAAATAAGTTCGGAAGGAAAACGAGATCAGAAAATGTATTTTTTTGCTTGTATAGCTGTTCTAAATGCTTTGTATTAAATAAATAAATAATAAATAAATGAATAAGAGGCTGTTCCAAAGCCTTTTAAAACCACTTTATTTCAGACAAGGAAGATCCAATAAGCAAGTCAGAGATCGTTGTTCAATTCCCCTGCAGTGATCGATTCAAGCCATCTTACGTCCATAGGTAACTTGAAGGCCTGCTATGAATCTTCAGGAAAACGCATATTTAAAGATCTGCTTTGCCTACCTTTGATACCAATCCTGATCACAACATTCTCTTACAGAAATCTAAATTTAAACATAATTAATTTCATGTAGGCACTGTTGATTGACATAACTGAGCATACCTCGTGTATACATATTTCTTTGTGGCTTGAGAATCAGCCCTTCCATTCACAAGCCCATTTGTGTTTCCAAACAGTTTCGGTCTGACTCCCAACTATATTGTTTTTGTGGAGACGCCAGTCAAAATTAACCTGTTCAAGTTCCTTTCTTCATGGAGTCTCTGGGGAGCCAACTACATGGATTGTTTTGAGTCCAATGAAACCATGGGGGTAAGTCTCAGATTTATTTGTCAAGTTTGATTCTGAAGGAGGCATGTTGCATAATGTATACTCTTTTCCTTTTCAAATGCATCAAAATATTTTTCTCATTTTTCAAGGTTTGGCTTCATATTGCTGACAAGAAAAGAAGAAAGTACCTCAATTATAAATACAGGACTTCTTCTTTCAACCTCTTCCATCACATCAACACCTATGAAGACAATGGGTTTCTGATTGTGGATCTCTGTTGCTGGAAAGGGTAAGAAAAGATGCTGGAGACATGTTACATCTCCAGTTGCTCCTGGAATTAGGACACTTTCAGAGAGATGCTGCTCTCGGTGTTTAACCTGAATCAATCTAAAAAAACAAGAGGTAGGTATGTGAGAGCCAAAAAATGTAACTGGAAAAGCAGTAGGGAGTTTAGGTCATCAGAATCACTCACAAACTGAACATCAAAACTATGGTTAATGATTGAAAACCAATTGGATCCATGAACCAGACCTGAAAATTAAAATTTCTGTGACCTGAGAAGTAAGCCTAAACTTGACAAGATCCCTCGGCGGGGGGAAGGGGGCAGGGGCAGGGGACTTAAGCCTCACCCACTCTGAAACTGTGAAAAAGAAGCATGCTTTTTTCAGACTAGTCAAGTCACTAAAAAGGCAATAGCCCTAAAGACATAAACAGAATAGTGAGAGAGAGAGGAGCAGAACAGAAATTGTCTAAGGCTGCTGATATTTAAACATCCAAGCGGCAGGTTTCTTTCTTTTTTTTTTTTTTTTTCACCCAGCGTGGGCAGAAGGAAATGGCTCTAATATACCTGGGTCATTAGCAGTTTCTGGGTTATGAAATGAAAAAAAGGAAGGTGCTTGTGCTTTTTAAAGGCATGAATCATCTCTCTAAAATTATTTGTTATTGTCTGTGCTCATGTTTGACTTCTTATTTTTGCAGATTTGAATTTGTTTATAATTACCTATATTTAGCCAATTTACGTGAGAACTGGGAAGAGGTAAAAAAAAATGCCAGAAAGGCTCCCCAACCTGAAGTTAGGAGATATGTACTTCCTTTGAATATTGACAAGGTAACCCCCTTCTACGTAGATTTTTGATACAACCAGAATGTTTCATCTCTCACAGAAATTGATCATGTTTATATATAAAGTCTTGAAATTTCAGAGCTGGAATGAACTTTAAAAATAAACTAAACTCCCTTCATTTTACAAACAAGGAATCTGAAGCTGAGAAAAGTGATGTGACTTAACAAAAGCCAAGTGTACTCATAGCAGAGCCAGGATGAGAACCAGGTTTTGTGATTCACAATCTACTGTTCTTTCCTTTACAAAATCCTTTTAAAAATATTTTTTCTGGGCCGGCCCTGTGGCTCACTCGGGCGAGTGCGGTGCTATTAGCGCAGAGGCCGCGGGTTCGAATCCTATATACGGATGGCCAGTGCACTCACTGGCTGAGTGTGGTGCGGACCACACCAAGCCGAGGGTTGCAATCCCTTACCGGTCCCTTTTTCTCAGTGAATAGTGCAGACCTGCTGATTCCTAGGATTCTTTGTCAATAGATAAATAAATAATTTGAAATACTGGAGAGATGAAGCATCAAAAAGTACCCTTGTAGGAAAATCAGTCCATTATTTTGGTTTTCTATAAATCTTCTGGAAACATCACTAGAGAATAAAAATCATTAATAACTTTAGACAGTCATCTCTTTATTCCTACGTTTTCTCCCCTGTATTTAGTGACTGTCTTTTTAGAACAACCAGAGTAACATCTAGGATTTTTAGTGTGATGGAAATGCCAATGAAAATCAAGAAAAATATAATTTTCATATATGAACATACACTCTCTCTTACATCCATACATTCCGTAGTTGCACAAAAGGGGTTGAGGCAGCTACATGGAATGTAAAACATTGTACCAAAGTCTTAGACATAGTACAAAAAGAAATGCAATTTAGAACCAGACACTACTGCTCTTAAGCAAGCTCATAAGCTCTATCAAAAAGGAGAAAGTGGGGAGGAGACTGAGGTTGGGCATGACAGACAGGTGAAAGAGCTTCTACAAAAGCACGCAAGAGTTTAAAAAGCAAGGCACAACATGGAAATGTAAAGTAGTTGCTGGGGCTCATTCACTGGGAGGACTGGGAAGCAGAGGGACTGGAAAGATGGATTAGGGTGATATTGTAAGAGGCTTTATAAGCCTTCAAGTGTTATACAAATGATAGGGAGCTAAAAAGAGTGTGTGGTGTGTGTAGAGCATGATCATATCTGTGTTTTAGAAAGCCCACACTGGCAGCATCATGGAGGACATATTGGAAGGTGGGGAGTTTAGAGACTAAGAACCCTATTAGAGGATTAATGCAATGGGGCAAATAAAAAAAGATAAATACCTGAATAAAGAAAATGGCAACTGAGAGATAAAGGAAAGTACAAAGCTGAGTCAGCTCAATGATAGAACCAACAGGAGTTGATGTCTAACTATATGTGAGGGGTAAGGGAGACGAAGGAGTTTAGAACAACTTCCATATTTCCACCCTGAGTAGTTGAGTGGATAATAGTACAGTTTGTTGAATTGGAAACACAGGAGTAGGAAGAACTGGTTTGCAGGAAAAAGAGTAGGATTTGTTGTATACACACTGAGTTTAAAGTACCCATGTGTCATCTCAGCAGAAATGTTCAATAGACAGCTGCTGTTCATGTAGCTGGAGCTTACAAGAAAGATCAAGGTGAGAGGTCCGTCTAGGTGCCCTAAGAACTCTTGCTCTGCCTTAGGAAGCATATCTCTGGCATGTAGTTGAGCATCCATAAAATACTCAACAAATGAATGAGTCTGTTGATTTTGGTAAACTCTTACTTTTCTAATAATGGCAAAATCACAATCATTTTTAAATTAAGGAAATATATTCCAAAACAGAAAAAAAGGACAGATTTTCCTAAATGTATGATCATCATTGACTGATGAAAGACCACCCAATTATTGACTATAGAACTTCAATGATGATGAAAAATATCTAGTGTCAGCCTAATCCCTGCCTTCTCTTTCCAAACAACCACTACAACAGGCACCATACTAGTGTTTTCAGTGTTTAGATCAATAGGATACACTTCTTCTCATGGAATCCATTACCTAGAGTAGAAAGAAGGAAGGTGGTTCAGTAATAGTAATGCATGTCAGCATGGAATGAATACTGTGAGGGAGGAATAAATTGCTTTAGCTAGTCAGACGATGGAGCAGGCAGGCTTGTTTGAGGAGATCCTGCAATGGACAGTATGGCAGGTGGAGATGGTGTTGAAGCCAAACAGTTGCTGACTGGAAGAACAGTTTGAGGAGAGAAGTAGGGAGGCAGGCCGAGAGACCTGGCTGTGATCCAACTGGCCAGAACAAAAGGAAAAGTACTGGAGTAAATGGGTAAAAAGCCACAGAGATTTATTTGGCTTATGATTCTGGGACAGCTGCATCTGGCACAGGCCTCAGACTGCTTCTACTCATGGCAGAAAGTGGCAGGCAGCCAGCAGGGACGAAGAGATCACGTGGTGAGAGGAAGCAAGAGAGAGAGAGAGGAGGTGCCAGTGTCTTTTAAACAACCAGCTCTCACGGGAACTAACCAAGGATGAACTCACTCACTACCCATTTTCCCCCAGGGAGAGCATTAATCCATTTGTGAGGGATACACCCCCATGACTCAAACAGCTTCCTACACTGTCACACTGGGGATCAGATTTCCACATGAGTTTTTGCAGGGACAACATATCCAAACTCTTCCAGTTGGTAATTTTGAAAGACTTTAAGATCAGGCTAAGAGGTTTGTACTTCTTTGGGCAGGTAATGGGAGACAGTGAAGGTTTTTAAACAGGAGAAAAGCTGATAGTTATTGATGTTGAAATTATGATCAAATATATAAGAATAGGTAGATGACACTACTAACAGGGGGAAAATCAAACTTTAGGATAGGTCTTATAAAAGAACCTTTAAAATTTTGCTTCTTTTTATAATGAGAAAATTGATAGCCAGAGAATACCAAGAGAGAAAAAATGATAGCCAAGCACAGAAGCTCGAGAAATCATGTGGTAGAAAAAGAAGAACCAGAAAAAGAACAGAAAGAGCCACCAGAGAGCCCTAGTTACTGCTAAGCGAAGGTGATGCCACATCTGTTAGGGCAAGAGAGAGTTACAGTGGTGCCCATTGCTATAGATAAGTTGAGAAGGATGAAAACTAAGAACAAAACACTGGACTTAGTGATCTCCAAGGGCGTAGCATGAGAAGCAAAGATCAGGTGTCAAGGAACTAAAGGCGAGTGACTGGGGGCAGTTACTGAGTCTACAATGGTAAAGGTTTGGCAATGAGAGGAAAAATACAAAGATCATAAATTAGGGAAGGAGAGGTAAACAGATCAAGAAAAAGATGAGAAGAGCTAAGGAGAGGAGAGAGTATAAATGACTTAGGTTTCGGGGCCGGCCCGGTGGCGCACTGCGCTAGTGTGCCGCTTGGGAAGTGCGGCGGCGCTCCCGCCGAGGGTTCGGATCCCACATACAGACCGGTTCCCGCTCACTGGCTGAGCGAGGCGCGGGGGCAACGCCGAGGGTTGCGATCCCGTTGCCGGTCCCAGTCCGGTACGGGGGCGACACTGAGGGTTGCGATCCGTTGCCGGACACGGAAAAAGACAAAAAGACAAAAAAATAAAAATAAAAATAAAATAATAATAATAAATGACTTAGGTTTCAGTTTACTGATAATGCATCTTTAAATATATATACATATTATTATTTTTGGAAAAGCAGTACATTTAGATCATCAAAACAATCAAAACAATATACAAAGGTGTGTATATATATATATATCAGGAAGTCTCACTCCAAGCCTCTTTCCATCTATTCCATTCCATTCCTCCTCATTTCCTATGTGTAACTTTTATTAATGTCTTCCTTTTTCCTTGTTTATGCAAATAAGAAAATATAAATATATATGTATATACATATATATAATTATTATTTCTCATTCTCTTACAAAAAAGTAACTTTCTCTATTCACTGTTTCGTACCTTGCTTGTTTCATTTAACAATGTATATTGAAGATCTTGCTTTTTCCAATTGCACAGTAGTCTTTTTGTGAACATACACAAGTTTACTGGATCAATCCCTTACTGCTGGGCAAGAGAATTGTTTTTCATCCTTGGCTATTACAAATAATGTCACAAGAAATAACTTTATAGGTATGTCACTTCATATATGTGCAGACATATGAGTAGGATGAATTCTCAGAAGTGAGATTGCTGCGTCAAAGGGTAAATGCATCTCATTAAAAAAAAAGAAGTCAAAAGAAGGATCTAGTTTCTTCAAGAAAACAAAGATAGTATTACAGATTTCTTATATTAAAAACCTAATTTAGTAATATAAAAAACAAGATAGAATAGAGTAAAATCACTTAAAACCCCATAAATGATATGTTCAACATAGACATTTGTATTTACCTCCATTTCACAAAATCTCACAAAACCTATTCATCTATTTTCTTCTCTCCTCCCATCTCTTTTCTATCCTGAAAATCTCCTGATATTTACTATTAATTCATAGTCCACCACCAAAAAAATCCCCTATAGTCTCTTCTCAGAATGTTCTTTCCACTTTCTTTCTTTAATATCTGGCTGTCTCCTGAGGACACTGGTCTCTCCAGCAGTAATTTCCAGGGGAGGTAGTTCATCCTCTGTACCCCTCATACCTGGAGTTGGTGTAGGTGTCCTTGAAGCTTTTTGCTGCTTCCGGACCACTGTATCCTCCAACCACACTTAATATCTCCCAATTTTTAATCCCATTTCATCTAATCATAATAGCCAAGCAGTGTGTATTTGGGGGTGTGTGTGTGTGTGTGTGTGTGTGTGTGTATATATACATACATATATACATATAGATGTATATATGTATGTGTATATATATACACACACACACACATACATACACACACACAAGGATCTTCAAAAAGTTCATGGAAAGATGTGTACTTTCTTTCAATTCCACTTATATATGTATGTGTATATATACACACACACACACACACACACACACACAAGGATCTTCAAAAAGTTCATGGAAAGATGTGTACTTTCTTTCAATTCCACTTTTTCACGAACTTTTTGAAGTACCCTCTACACCCCTCATTATTGTTGTCATCTACTAATCAACACTTCCTCTCCCTCCTGGTTCAATGTCACTCTCTTCCCAGCTCTACTTCTGTCTCTTAATTCTTGATGACTTCAATATTCACATCATAGGTGATTTTTCTAACAACCTGGCCTCTTGGTTCCTTGACCTCTTCCTCTGATCTTGTCTTCTTTTCTATCTCAGCCCCTCACTCTCTGAAGTCATATGCTTGACCTGGCCATTACCTACGACTGCTGCTTCCAATCTGTTTCATGCATGACACACCTTGACTACCACCCTTTATCTTTCAACATCACTTGCCCTACTGCAATTCCCACAACTTCCTCCTCACTTAATTTTAATTCCATAGTCAATAATTATAATCACCCCCTCATATAGACCCTCATTTATTTCTCTTGCCTCTTTCTTACTTTATCAAACTCATTTGTCAAAATGACAACCCTAGTTAAATTCAGCTCTCCACTCATTCCATGCTTGTACTTTTGAGGTTAAATAGATTGTACTGAAAACACACAATCATGTTAATCCATCCAATTTTAAATGCGTGACCACAAACCTTGTTGCAACATTTTCCGACTTCACTTACTCTTCCACTTTGCTAAATATTCCACACCCTCTTCTCTTCAAACTTTTAACACCTCCCACCTCCCACCTCCACACTCATATGCAGCTGATGACTATGCTTCCTATTTCTCTCAAACAAATGGAAGAAATAAGGAAAAAACCATAGACTCCTGCCATCACTTCTACCCGCCCACCAGCATCTGTACTCACATACTGAGTTACCCACTTTCCTATCCAGAGCTAATCTCTCCCATCCTCCCTCACCCACTCAAGGACATCACTCTAGCAATTCTCCCCCCTCTCTTACATCATCACTTCCTTTTCCTTCAATAGATCACTCACATCATGTTTTACAAAATTCCCTTGATTCCTTTTGCCCAATCAGCTACTCCCTCATTCCTCCTCTTGGAAGGCACCAGAATTTGGTTCTTGGTTTGCCTCTCTCCCATTCGTATACTCACTCCCCTTTAAAGACTCATGCTTTAAAGCAGCCTACACTTACATTTCCAACTTTCTCTTAAACTCGAGGTTTTTACATCTTAATACCAACCCCCATCTCCATTTGGGTATTGAACAGGCATCTCAAGCATAGTAAGACCAGAACTTCTCATCTTCCTCCACCAAAAATCTTACCCCAGCTGTAGTAGTTTCTATAGTGGTTGTGACAATGCCGACTTTTAATGGGTCAGGCCAGACACTTTCATGCCTTTCCCCCAGCCCATATCCTATCCTTTAGGAAATCCTCTTGACTCTGTCTTCCAGTTCTTACTAACCCAGTGCTACTAGCCTAGTCCAAACCACTGTTTCCTTATGACTGGACTACGCAAGACAAACAGGTCTGCCTGATTCACTCCTGCATCTCCGCTACTCCCAAGTTTCAAAAGAGCAACCAGAATGGTTCTTTTAAAAACAAAACATAATCAAATGTTTGATAAAAGTATTAATAAATGGATATGTTCTTAGAAAGAGATCATGGTATCCATTGTCTTTATAAAATAAATCTGAAAAAATCATGTGTACATATGTGCACCCATATGCATGTGTGTGACAAGAGATCTTAGAAAACATCTGGTCCAGTGGTTTTTCTATTTTCTTTTCTCTTTGACAACATAACTGTATGGGTTTTTTTCCCAAACAAAATCAAAGTATATCCTAATTATAGAAGAAATAAACACCCTTTCGTTCCTCAGGCAGTTGATGTCTTTGTTGTTCTGCAGAAAAACATGTTTTTTTCTTTTTGCAGAGGCCTTTTCTCAAAGCCCTGTCTTTTTTTTTTTTTTTTTTTTTTTTTTTTTGAGGAGAGTCTCCTTTTAGAGATGAGAAAATTGATGGCCTAAGAGGTTATGTGACTTCCCAAGTGACACACAGCCAGTGACTGACAGGCACACACAGCTTGCCTTGGTCGCCTTGCAGGGCTTCCTCATCTAGAGTTTCTGCAGTGCTCTTCCCTGCATGTTGACCTGAGAAAAAGCCCAGGAGATAAAACTCAGGAGGTGTGCATGTACGGCTGCTTGAATTTTCTTTCCTGCTCACTGAGGCTTCTGTTATCTTCTTTCTTAGGCTGACACAGGCAAGAATTTAGTCACGCTCCCCAACACAACTGCCACTGCAATTCTGTGCAGTGACGAAACCATCTGGCTGGAACCTGAGGTTCTCTTTTCAGGACCTCGCCAAGGTGAGATGATCTGGAGAAAACCTCACATGGGAGGGAACAAATGTTCCATTCAGAGATTAACAGAGTTTTCCTAAGCATGTGCTCTATTTTATAGCATTTGAGTTTCCTCAAATCAATTACCAGAAGTATTGCGGGAAACCTTATACATACGCATATGGACTTGGCTTGAATCACTTTGTTCCAGACAGGGTAATTAATTCATCTTACTAATATTAGAACAGAGCTTTGAGTCATAGGCTAGTTAAGGAAAGCATACTGATTGACTGATTGGTTGGTTGGTTGATTGATTTTTCTTTCTTACGAGCAGCTCTGTAAGCTGAATGTCAAAACTAAAGAAACCTGGGTATGGCAAGAGCCTGATTCATACCCATCAGAACCCATCTTTGTTTCTCAGCCAGATGCCTTGGAAGAAGATGATGGTAATGAATACAATGGATGTTTCTAATCACTCTCTTTTTGTTGGAGTTCTGTGTGTTAGTTCTTTAGGAGAGGAGTTAAGTTGATTATTCCCTAATGTTCAGAAATGATCCTCAGTACTATGAATGGGACAGCACTAAAAAATTTAAACTGATTTGAAAATGAGTTTTATCGTGTGGTCAGGTCTTGTTGATTACTAGTGGGAAAAAATGCTAAAGCACCATCTGGTATTGTGGTAGAGCATTAATGCATACTCTAGATGAGGGAAAGAAGGAGGATGAAATAGCAGCATGGATTCTAGGTTTTCATCTTTTCTGACCAAGATACGTTTCTGAAAAAGGACAGCGTTCTAAGAAGGGAAACTGAGTATTCTAGCAGATCAGAGAAAATGAGAATGCAGCTCTGTGACTCTAGTTTTGGTTTATTCTTTTAGCAAGCTGGGGCTAGTAAGGGATCCAGAGCCACAGCTTATAAAACAGCAACTCAATTACAAAGCATCAGTCTTAGTTAACTATTGGTTAGCTGGGACAGGAAGGTAGGTTATACTGTCTGGGATTAAATATAGGAAATCACAGAGAAATGAGATAAATTTTAGAGGCATTTCATATAAATAATTTTACATATACAGCCCATCCATTCAAAACGGCAAAAGGTTTGTTCTCATTTTGTCTGAAGGAAGTCAGCTTCCAGATATATTTTGGAAACTGTAGATATAATACAGCTTACTATTTCGAAGTCTTTTAATACACATTTTTCACTTAATCATCACTTTTTTTTTTTTTTTTTACAGTAAGTAGACCAGGCATTCTAGTCTCTGGTTACAGATAAGATCACAGGTCCATTAATTCAATGAGTATTTAATGAGCACCTACTATGTTCTAGGCATGATAATAGGATATTGAGATACAGCAGTGAGCAAGACAGACATGCTCATTCCCTTCCTGGATATCATAGTCTAGGGAACATGAAAAGCTTAAAAGACCCCTTCAGGTGGTCACACAACCAGCTGTTAGAAGAGTCAGATTAAGAAGTCAAGTCATATGGTTTTCTTTATCAATGTATACCTCCTATATTATTTTAATGGCATTTAATTTATGGGTCTGGGCTTTTAAAAATTCAATACTGCCTTATTTACTTCTGATTAACAGGTGTAGTTCTGAGTGTGGTGGTGAGCCCTGGTGCAGGACAAAAGCCTGCTTATCTCCTGATTCTGAATGCCAAGGACTTGAGTGAAGTGGCAAGGGCTGAAGTGGAGATTAACATCCCTGTCACCTTTCACGGATTGTTCAAAAAATCCTGAGCATATTCTAGCAAGATATGGTTCTGGTGACAAAACTAAGAAAACTAATTTCAGGTCTGCAATCAAATTCTGTTCAATTTCAGCCTGCTGGATGTCATGTTTTTAACTTGCAGATGCACACAATTTCACAGTGCTTTACAGAAAGCACTGAGTTGAGCAAGCAATTTCCTTTAAAAAAAAAAAAAACTGGTAGACATTTAGATAATATTTTCTCTGTTAAGACAGACCATAACTGAAAAACTGTTTTAAATATTTAGCAATCAGATAGGGAATGAATATGGACTTAATAAACTGCTTTTTATTCCTATTATAAAAGTGTATTTTAGGCACCTATCTGCTCCAATTATTTTTTTTAACATTTAGAAACCAAAGTCTTCTACACCTGGTTTGATGTGGCTTTGCTGAGTCAAGACATTATCATGCAAAAAGGCTTAATTACTGAATGTCAAACCAAACTTTTTCTCAAACCAGGGACTATCATCTAAGAGTAATCATAGTAATTGTTTCACAAGTATATAACTACTTAAAGATTCTCAAGATTATGAACTTTAACCTTTCCATTTAATATAGACAATTAATGTTATTTCTGATTTTACAATAAGGAAATCAATGCCTAATCAACTGAGGCCTCTCAACCAAATAACATCTCAGAGATTAGGTTATATATTAAAAGCTTATACAACATCTAAGCAAGACATACAGTACTGACTAATTTTTTGAAAAACAGAGCTTAAAATACTTACAAATATAATATCTACTTAAAATTGGATTATGGGATAATTTGAGGGGTTATACTTTGTTGCTTCTCTTCTGTTTAATTATATTTAAGCACTGTGCAATCATCTGACCAAAGAGAGAGTAAAAATATTAAATCATTAACATTCAGACCTGTATTTATAAATTTTAGACACCTTTGTATTTAAATTACCCCCTTCTGTGCTACAGATTGCAAACAAAAATAGATATTGACAAAAAGTTGTATTCAATATCTTAATCTTGATATCTACTTTATGCTCAAAAGCATTACATATAATTGTATTTAAGATGATCTTCATCATGTTTGACTAGGTAAAAATAGCTTGAAGGAACAGACTGACCAGGGTACTTGATGCATCCATTTTATTTCTTTACTTAGATAAAATGCAAACTCATTTTTTAAATTATACATATATACTCATTAAAACATACTTTTCAATGAAAATATAAAAATTCCAAAAAGTGGAAATTATAAAGTAAAATTATACAGAGCTCATCTAAGTTCAACTACTATTAAGATCTGTGTACTGGTCTTTTCCATCTGTCTTCATCCTATAGATTTTAATGTATTCATTATTTCTCCATGGATAATTCCTAGATAAAACTGGAAATCTCAAAAAAGAAAAGAGAAAATGCCAGAGAGTTATATGGAATATGTCACAGTAGATAAACATCAATCTATTGTTTTTGTCTCTAGACACGGTACATGGACAGAGAAATTCCGCAAAGAAAGCTATTTATTCACTTTTTTTTATAAGTACACAAAATAAATTACTAAAAAATTTTTATGTTTTAGCCTTAAAGTCTCCAAATTTAAGAGAATTCCTACAACTGCCACTTCCTACACTAGCCACTCACTCTCTGGCTTCTTCCCATTCATTTTCTATGAAGCAAGTCTCACAGTTTAGGATGCCTATATCTCTTTCTATTCTACAAACCCCTACTGAGGTCACCACAATGTGAAAAAGAAAGAGGCAGATCTGATTAAAATAACTTTCTGCCAATACCATTTCACCAGGATTGAAATTCTCTTTTACAATCATTGCTAATATTGTATTATATAGCAAGGAGGCTTAGGAGATACTTTTCGAGTCCAAATATAAAACACGAGCTTTAAAAACTTAAATAAGAATAAGGGAGATTTAAGTCAGGCAAGAAAGATTAACTTGTACATTCGTATTGAATAAATTAAGGAACCTGCTTTCTAAGAAATGGTTATCTGTCAAGCGGATCTAGAGAACCATGTCTCATCTATAAACAAATAAATCTGTTTTAAGGAAAAAATTCAACTGAATTAATATAAATCAATCTGCTAATAATTAGTTATTTTTAAAATAACAAGTTGTGTGGAATCAATTTTTTTTTCCGTTTTGGGTACCTTATATTTGTCACAGCCATGGGAAAAGGGTAATAAAACATTTGCCATAATATCATCAAGAGGTAATTAGTAACCAATAACTGCTTCATGGCAGACAATCTAGACAGAGTCCCTGTACAATATTCTAAAGCAGAAAAGAGCAACAGACATCAAAGGAAGTCTATCTTCTAAGAATTTATGGCAGTATTACTCGATCATCTCACAGTCTGGCTGGGGAATAAAATACAGTGCTTTCTTCTGCCAGCCCCATAGGAAGAGTATCAATCATTAGGGATTATAGACAATGCCCTAAGGAACACTAAATCTGATTAAACCCAGTCCCAATGGAAAAACAATCTCTGAAAGATGGGGGAAAAGAAATTCATGCTTATTAAGTATCTACTATGTACCAAGCATTTTCACTCCTAATACTATTCCCACTGAGGGACCGTCTTCACCATTTTAAAGATGAAGAAAGGAAAGCTAAGTTATTTTTCCAGTGAGTAGTAAAAAACTGAAATCTACATTGAAATTAAACATTTTCCCTCTGAAAATTTGGATTCTCATACCATCTAAAATATTCTTACTAATTTAAATTTTTATTTCAAATACAACTACTGTCATACTACTGAATCACCAAGTCAGGATGCAGAGTCAAAATTTTTGACTGTTTAGTAACTCTTACTATTGATTAATGGGCCAAAATGCTCCTTAAATGATAGTTACCATATACCAAGGATTTATTATGTCAGGATTCTACTAGTTTCTACCAAGCCCTATGTATAGACTCCATAATCCTATTTGCAGGAGAGGAAAGTGAAGCTCAATAAAATGCTATTTCAAAAGGGGGAGAGTATAAAACATATCCTAATGTTATTTAAGGACAGAGTCCTTTTTTACTAGAGCATAGTATAAGACATATGCTCCAAAGAATATACCAGAATGTTGATAAGCATGCAGTGCTTTTAAATTAAGATGTTAAAGGCCGGCCCGTGGCTCACTCGGTAGAGTGCGGTGCTGATAACACCAAGGCCATGGGTTCGGATCCTATATAGGGATGGCCAGTTTGCACACTGGCTGAGCGTGGTGCTGACAACACCAAGCCAAGGGTTGAGATCCCCTTACCGGTCATCTTTTAAAAAAAAAAAAAAATTAAAAAAATAAAATAAATTAAGATGTTAATTGTAATCCCAAAAACAACCACTAAGAAAATCATTTTTAAAATATAGTAAAAGAAACAACAGGAGAATTAAAATAGCATACTAGAAAATATCCACTTAACACAAAAGAACATATTAATGTAAGAACAGAGACACAAAAATGAGAAAAGTTATGTAGAAAAACAAATAGCAAAATGGCAGACAAAAATCATACCTTATCAGTAATTACATTAAATATAAATGGATTAAATACTCCAATAATAAGGCAGAGATTGGCAAAATGTATTTTTTAAAGGACCTAACTATATTCTGTCTACAAGCAACACACTTTAGTTTCAAAGGTGTAAATATGTCAAAAGTAAACAGATTAGAAAAAACATGCCATGCAAAAAGTAACAAAAGAAGAACTGAAATGGCTACCTTAGTATCAGACAAAATAGACTTTAAGATGAAAATTGTTATTAGAAACAAAGAAAGACATTTTATAATGATAAAGGGGTTAATCAGGAATACATAATAATTATTAATATATAGGCACCTAATAAGAGACCCCAAAAGTACATGAAGCAAAAACTGACAGAACTGAAGAAAGAAATAGATTATTAAACAACAATAGTTAGAGACTATTCAATATCTTATTTTCAATATTGGAAAGAACAACCAGACAGAAGATCAACAAGAAAATAGAAATGTTAACAATACTGTGAACCAAACAGACCTAACAGAAATCTACAGAAGTCTCCATCCAACAATATCAAAACACACATTCTTCTGAAGTATACATGGAACATTTTTCAGGACAGATGATATGTTAGGCCATAAAACAAGTCAAATAAATTTAAAATTATTTAAATCATACAAAGAATATTCTCTGATCACAATGGGATAAATTAGAAATGAATAACACAAGAAAAGTCAGTAAATTTACAAATATGTGGAAATTAAACAGCACACTCTCGAATATCCAATGGGTTAAAAAGAAATCACAAAAGAAAATATAAAATAACTTGATACAAATAAAAACTAACACAGCATAGCAAAACTCAAAAAATGCAGCTAATGCATGGCTTACAGCAAACACCTATATAAAAAAAAGAATAAACATTCCAAATTAATAATCTAACCTTTCACCTTAATAACCAGAAAAAGGAAAAACATCAAATAAGCAGAAAGAGAGAAATATTAAAGATTAAAATGCAACTAAATGATATGGAAAATAGAAAAACAATAGAGAATATTAATAAAATTGGTTCTTAGAAAATACCAAAAAAATTGATAAAACTTTTGCTAGAGTGACCAAGAGAAAAATAGAAAACCTAAATTATTAAAATCAGAAATGAAAGAGGGGACATCATACTTTATGATGAAAGACTAATATCCTTCCCCCTAAAAAGATATTAGGATCAATACAAGGATATCTGCTCTCACCACAACTATTCAGCATTGTACTGAAGGTTCTAGCCAGAACAAATAGGCAAGGAAAAGAAATAATGTGTATATGATTGTGAAGTAAGGACAAAACTATCTCTATTCACAGATGACATGATTTGTTTGTAGAAAATTCTAAAGAATTCACTTTTTTTGAAAAAGGCCCCAAAATTGTTTTACTAGAACCAATAAACAAGTTCAGCAAAGCTGCAAATGCAAAATCAGTATACAAAAATCAACTGTATTTCTATACACCAGAAGTGAACAATCCAAAAATAAAAATAAGAAAGTAATTCTATTTACAATAGAGTTAAAAACAATAAGATACTTAAAAATAAACTTAACAGAAGTTTGACTGGTACACTGAAGTTACAAAACACAGTTAAAAGAAATTAAAGAATTCCTAAGTAAGTGGAAAAACATTCCATGTTCATGAACTGGAAGACTTAATATTGTTAAGTTGGCAATACAACTCAAATTGACTGGTGAATTTAATGCAATCTATATCAAAATCCCAGCTGCTTTAAAGCAGAAATTGGCAAGCTGACCCTAAAATTTATATAGAAATGTGAGAGACTAAGAATAGCCAAAATGATCTTGAAAAAGAACAACTTGAAGGACTCGCACACTCTCATTTCAAAACCTACTACAAGAGAACACTAATCAAGACATTGTAGTACTAGCATAAGTATACACATATAGATCAAATGAGTAAAATTGAGAATCCAGATATTAACCCTCACATTTCTGGTCAATTTTCAACAAAAGTGCCAAAAAAATTTAATGGAAAAAGAATAGACTTTTTAACAAGTGATGCTGGGAAAACTAGAAATCCACATACAAAACAAAGTTAGACACTACCTCACACCAGATGCAAAAATTAACTCAAAAGTGATCACAGAACTAAATGTAAGTGCTAAACTTCAAAACTCCCAGAAGAAAACATATGAGTAAATCTCTGTAATCTTCTTTTGGACAATGGTTTCTTAGATATGATATTAAAGGCACAAATGAAAAAATAAAAACAAATTGATAAATTGGGCTTCATTGAAATTTTAAAAATTTGTGCTTCAAAGAATATCATCTATAGAGTGAAAAGATAACCCACAGAATGGGGGAAAATATTTGCAAAAATATATCTGATAAGGGACTTGTTAGATATGATATTAAAGGCACAAATGAAAAAATAAAAACAAATTGATAAATTGGGCTTCATTGAAATTTTAAAAATTTGTGCTACTATTAATATCATCTATAGAGTGAAAAGATAACCCACAGAATGGGGGAAAATATTTGCAAAAATATATCTGATAAGGGACTTGTATCCAGAAAATATATGTATTTATATATTCTAATAATATGTCTATAAATATTTATTAATAATTGTTATTCCTTTGTGTTTCAAAGCTAGATTTAACAAAAACTTATTTAAAATTATATGCATAGTTATGTTCGTTTCCTGTCATGTGTTGCACAGAATAGAGAATACATAATACTTGACACCCTTTTAGAATCACAGAATCTTAAAAGTGAAAGGATTTGAGAAATCATCCAGGTCAGCCTTTATCTGAAATATAAATCTTTTCAGCATTTTAGGGAAGGGATTTCTAATATCTTTTTAACCCCCTACTGAGAGAAACCCATTATTTCTAAGACAGTATGTGCACTGACTTCTCACATATCTGTTTGTGAGAAAACTAGTCTTTACTGAGACAAAATCTACTTACATTAGGATTATAAACAATAACTGTCTCACCATGAGAAACAGAAGAAAAATCCTGCTTTGTTTCAAGAAAGTGGTGTCTGTGAATATTTTTTGTGTTAGCATCAGATAACAAGTACATTCAAAATATATAAACCATAATATCAAAACCAGCCTAGTAATAAAGGATCATTAAGATATTAAAATGTGTGTTCTTAAAAATTAAAGAATCATAATCCTCCAAACTAGGAAATATGCTTAGCATCATGTAAATATGATGTGTCAAACGGGCTCACATTTTTTCTGACTTCAAGGGAGCTTATTTGCAACTAAAAGACTTTGCACTTAAGAAAAATATTAGTAAACTAAGATTATGTTATAAATAGCTAGAGTTTTACATAAAGTTATAAGCCTTAAGGCAACATAAATGTTGAACAGAAAGGTTACTACAAGTCACGTAATGAAGAACTTGAGCAAGGCTCTGTTGCCATCCGTAGGAATATAAACAAATCTCTTCACCTCTGCTCTCCAATGCTTCAAAATCAGGAACTGAATATGATCTTTATCATTCCTTCAAGGTTTAAGAATTCATACAGAATGGTAAGGCATAGGGATTACTAACTCTATATGGACTTAGAATTAGATTATAATATCCCCAGTACTTACTGATTATATACTGTGTGCCAGGCTCTGTTCCAAGCATAGTGGTGAAACAAAATAGACAAATACCTCTGTCCTCATGGACCTTACCTTCTTGTGGGTGAAGCGGATAACAAATAACACAAGTAAAAGTAAGTATGTTAGATAATGGTTAGTGCTAAGGAGAAAAAATAAAGTAAGGAAGGGGTATATGAAATGTTGGGAGGGGGTTGAAATTTTATGTAGGACAGCTAGGGAAGGTCTCCTGAGAAGGTGACATTTGGTCATGTCTGAGGGAAGAATCTGCAGTGCATTGAAGCAGGGGGAATAGTGGAGACAGGGAAGAGGTGGAGAGGTCTTGAGAACCAGGAGGAGGTGTGGTGATATCATGCTGACTTTCAGATTGCAAGTCATGGGACAGTTGTGAGCAGAGGTATAAGATGATCTGGCTTACATTTTCACTGCATCTTTTGGGTAGCTATTCTAAGACTAGATTGCAGTGAAGCATAGGCAGAAGTAAGATATTGTAGCAATCCAGGTGAAAGGATGGAGGGTCAGAGTAAAGAAGTGGAGATGAAGGTGATAAGGTAAAAAGTGGTAGAATTCTGATTATATGTCAAGGATAGAGCCAACACAACTTAACTGACAGACGGGAGTGAGGGGAGAATGTAGAAAATTAAAGATAACACCAAAATCTTAGAAGGATGGAAATACCATTTATGGGAAAAAGTCAGCATGGGGAGATGATTTAGGGATGAGTATTATGAATATTAGGAACCATTTTGGACAGGTTAAGTTTGAGATATTTATTGATATCCATAATATATATCAAGTAAGTTATTAGATATAAGTTTCTTGAGATGAGGAGAAATCAGGGCTGCAGTTATACCTTTGGGAGTCATCATCACATAAATAGTATGAAAAGCCATAAAACTAAATGAAATCACCCAAGGAACAGGTGGAGACATAGGAAGAAGGAGTTTCAAAGACTGAACTCCAGGGCACTCCAACATTTACGAGTAAGGGAGATGAGAAAAAATTAGCAAAGAAGGAGCAGATGGAAATGTAGGGGGAAAAAACAGACAAGGTGGGTGTTATGGAAGCAAAGTGTTTTAAAAACAAGTGAGTCATCAACCACGTCAAATGCTGCAAAGGGTCAAGGTTATATATTGGCCTTATCTTCTCATTTAACTTAGCAATGTGAAATCATGGGTTGATCTTTAAAAGTAGTTTTTTCATAGCGCTAGGTAAATATACTTGATTGGAATGGATTCAAAAAAGAATGATAAGGGAAAATTGAAAATACAGAGCATAGAAAATGCTTAAATAAGTTTTTCCATAAAAGGAAGGAGAGTATGAGATGACACTGAGGGTGGTTGGAATAGCTTGGAATCCAAAAAGTTGTTTTAACTGGAGAAATTACAGCACATATATATGTTAAGAATGATCCAGTAGAAAAGGAAAACATGAGGATTTAGTAGGAAAATTTTGGAAAAAATATCAATAGGCAAAGAGAATGGGATCTAGGGCATATATACATTGGATAGGTTGAGGAAGTTTAGAATATATGCAACAAAGTTACAATGAATGATCATGGAATTTAAGCAGAATAGGACAGAAAGATAGAAGGTTATACAGGTTAGGGTCAGTAAATTGTTGGTCATGTCGGGTCAAATTAGTTTTGGAATGAGGGAAAACGAGATAATGCTTGCAAAGTAGGATGTCTGAAATTAAGAGAGGTTACAGTAAGAAGTATGACAAGGTCAAGGATAAGACATAGGAGTGAATGGCCAAGTAAAGGAAGAAGAGAAGTCAAGCAATTTTTCATGCCAGAGGATAAAAAATTATCTAGGTGAATGTTGAAATTCCCCAGAATTTTGATGAGAGTGACCTTGGATGGCAAAAGAGTGGCTCAATAGCTCAAATGTTCAAAGCATGAAGGGGAGCAACCTGGAAACTACTAAAATGATTACATTAGGCAAGATAATGGATAAAAAGTAAAGTCTGATGACATGAGATTCAAGCTGGGTGTTTTTTATGGAGGAGAAAGGACAAATGTCCTGAAAATGGGATTGGGAAAGAAAGCAATCACCATTTGAAGAAGTTACAGAGATGAAGTATTATCAGAATAGAGCCATGTTTGTTTACAGCAAAAAGGAAAAGAGAAGTTTACAGATGAAATTGAAGATAAAGAGAATTGTATTGATGATTTGCATGGCATTCTAAGATTTCAGCAAATACGGGAATAAAAGGCAATGTCTGGAGTTTTACGGAATTTGAGTCCAGAGAATGAGGGAGACCAGGCAGTACATGAGCAGTGACGAAGGGCAACATGAAATTTCTGATGCACCAGAAGCATAAAGTGCTTGAGAGGCTATGTGTGTTTGGGGGAGGGAGATGTGAAAGTGTCTTTCCAGAGCAGGACCTGTTCAGGGCGCCACACTCAGCTCCTACAGATGGATGAGGATTCCTGGAGAAGGGCAGGCTTAGTCTGAGGATGAAGACACTCTCTTGAGCTTTGCTGATGGTGATTGCAGAGGGTGATCTTACTCCACGGTTAGACACTCTTGACCCCCACCAAGAGGCAGCCTGAAGAGGGGGTCATGTTACTCATTCACTTACATGGTCACCCACTTTCTATATACTGGGCTCTTCTAAGCATTTTCCATTCATTAACTCATATAATCCTTATAATAACTCTATGAAGTAGCTATTACTTATCTGTATTTACAAATAAGGAAACTGAGGCACATAGAAGTTAATGAACTTGTTCAACAGCTGGTAAGTAAGAAAAACAGAATTTGTACCAAAGCAGTTTGGCTCCAGAGTCTGTGTGTTTAACCACACTAGTTAACATTTCAGTTGATTAAACAGATTTGGGAAAATACAAGTAAATAAAAAGTCCATCTATTTACTTATAGAGTCAGGACAAGGTCAGAATCCAGGATTCCCAAAATTTCTTGTGGTTTTTTTTTTTTTACATCACCATGTCTTCCTTGATTATGATATAATTAAAACTGTATCTATTCTACCTTCCTTCTATTGTCAGAAGTAGTTCTGAGTGCAGGACCATAATTGAAATTGATATTCTTATCACCTTCATTAGATTGTTCGCAGAATCAAGACACCTCTTAGAATGACTTCTATACTGTTTAGTCCTGGGAAAAGGAAAGGAAACTCATCTTATGTGACCTACTATTTAAAATACCTCCCATCCATTACAATGGCACAGATTTCACTGCCAATAACCAGAGTGATCTTGGGTACAGCCACAGGGAACCATGGCTGTCATGAAAGCCTGGGTTCTCAGTCTTCTGGCAAGATCTTTTGCTTGCAAGGAGATATATTGAAATATAAGTTATTCTAGAAGGTCTACTGTTCTAGAAAATCATCGTGGGTATCACCACTGGTTGGCCAAAGGCAAAATAAATACAAAAAGGAAAACAAAGAAAAAAAATTCAATAAAAATTTATCATCATTAACAACAATAACAAAAATAAAGAATGCAATAAATAAGGGTATGGGCTAGGAACAATGATAATAAGAGAAATTTCCGTAACAGACTTGTAGAAAGTAGGTCACTTAGAGGCCATGCCCGTAGTGTGTACTATATGATTAACAATGCACAGTGCCATCCATAACTATAATCATAATAAAATTTGAAATAGCCACCATTTACTGAGTTCTTCATACGTGTCACGTTAAGGGCTTTACACGGTTTAGACAGCTTAATTCTCCTAACAAGCTAGAGAGGTTGGTAGAAAATTGAAGCTCAGAAAGGCTAAATAACTTCCCAGTGATAAGGCCAGGGTTTGAATCTGGGTCTATCCAGTTCTAAATCCTGTGATCTTAACCTCTATAGAAGCCTGAAGAACATTCTTCACAGGGGAAAAAATAAAGCTTTCACACAACAGTGCTGTCATGATTTTTTTTTTTTTTTACTATTAGTTAGGAACATAACTAATTCTTCCAGAGACCAAGTAACAAGGAGACTTGGACACTATTTTATTGCCAGAACTAATTTTAAAAAACTATAAAATATAAATATTAGCTTTGCTTTTGATAACAACTTCATCAGGGACTTTCGTTAAGACCCTTTCAAAGAAAATTAAACTACACTTCAAAAAAAAATGTCTGTTTTGCTCATTTTTTTAATCTCCCACTTCAGATACAAGCTAGGCACGTTGAAACCACTGTGTATATTTGTTGAAGGAATGAATGCTAAAAAATTCCATGGATGCCAAGTAAAAATGTCTGTTTTGCTCATTTTTTTAATCTCCCACTTCAGATACAAGCTAGGCACATTGAAACCACTGTGTATATTTGTTGAAGGAATGAATGCTAAAAAATTCCATGGATGCCAAGTCAAAAAGTATCAGAAGCACTTATTCTGCTAAATTTTTCAACAAAAGATACAGAAAGCCCATTAACTGACAAAACCCAAGCCATTTTTGACAGCTTTTTAAGAGCTTCCCTCCAAAGTGACATACCTGTGGGAGATTTGCTCCAGGTTGACGCTGTAGGGCCATGTTCAGGAGAAACAGAATTGGGATGTTTCTATGACTATGCAAATTGACAACGGAGCTCCCTTTCAAAGATGCCCTGTATGTTTATTCACCACTATTTGCCACTGTCCTAATAAGATGTCTGGTAAAAGAAGAACACAAAATCACCATGTAGTCTTACACATTTCTGCTTCTATTCTAACCATTGCAAACAGTTTGAAAAGTGCATGATGAGTCTTCACTTACGAACATGATTGTGTAAGCCTGCATCCACCCTTCTGTAAATCATAGAAAAGCAACAAGGAAAACACCACCACCAACAACAAAAAAAGCCCTGAATACTCTATTTTCAGTAAAATATATAATCTGCACACTCCAAAATAAGCATAGGGCTACTAAAAATAACTCTGATGGGCAGGAGCCATAAGGGAAGAAGTAAAAGAAGTGAAGAGAGGTCCTGGTGTTCAAAATATCTCACAGCCATTGCCATGGTTTGCAGGAAAAGCACAAAGCTTGCAAAATGGACACAAGAACTGAGGAGAAAAGAGCTAGTAGATTAAGCCTTCCTGGATTTATTTGGTAAAGATCAGCTGACAAGGAAAGGCTACACAAAGAACCACACAGTCCAGGCATATTTGCAAGAAGCAATCTGTCTCTAAAGGAACAGCAAAGGAGAGGGTCTTCAGGATGTGAAGCTGGGACATTATCCTGGTGACCTGCTTTAGCCCCCACAAACACACAAAAACAAATCTCTTGGAAATTGCTGATCCTGGAAAATCCAATTCAATAATTGATAAGTATATTAATTTCCTACTGCTGCCAGTATAAAGTACCACAAACTGAATGGCTTAAAATAACAGAAATTCATTGTTTCACAGTGGTTGAGGCTTGAAGTCCAAAATCAAGGAGTTGCCAGGCCATGTTGCCTCTGAAGCCTGTGGGGAAATACTCTCTTGACTCTTTTTAGCTTCTGGTGAGCCCTGGCATTCCTTGGCTTGTGGCAACATAACTCCAATCCTCCGTCTTCAGATAGCCTTCTCCCTGTGAGTCTTCACATTGTCTTCTTGTGTGCTTGTCTGTCCCTGTATCCAAATTTCCCCTCCTACCTCCATGATCTCATTTTAACTTGATTACTTTGATAAGAAGCTATTTCCAAATAAGGTTGCATTCTGAGGTACTGGTAGTTAGGACTTTGGTGTTTTGGGGGAGATACAATATTATCCATAACAATAAGTACTAAGAAGAAATTGGCAGGACATTGATAAAAGAAAAAATGTGGAAGAGGTTGGTTAAGGGACACGAAATTACAGCTACATAGGAAAAATAAATTCTAGTGGAGTACAGTAGTGCTAGGCATCTATAATTAATAATAATTTATTGCATGTTCTCAAATGGCTAGAAGATAGGCGCTCAAATGTTCTCATCACAAAGAAACGACAAATTTTGGTGATGATGAATTTGCTAACCACCCTGATTTGATCATTACCTATTGTATACATATACTGAAATATAACTCTGTACCTTATAAATATGTACAATCAATGTGTTTCAGTTAAGAAAACAAACCTCAAAAAGAAAAAACTGTAGAAGGTGCAGCAAAAATTTTCCAAGAAATGAAAAAACTCACCACAAAAGGACGTCTCTGCCAAAGTAACAGAGCCGTTAAATGACAGAGATAATGACAACAGTTCTCAGCTTCCTTGCAGCTTGGTGCAACTTCTAAACAGTGAGATGTGAGTGCAAGTATGAAACTGGGACTTCCTAACAATAAGAGAGGATTTGATAGGGAGACACTT
Organism: Galeopterus variegatus; assembly: GCF_000696425.1. Classification (NCBI taxonomy): domain Eukaryota; kingdom Metazoa; phylum Chordata; class Mammalia; order Dermoptera; family Cynocephalidae; genus Galeopterus; species Galeopterus variegatus. Next base: position 153,096 of record NW_007730165.1, read on the forward strand.
TGGACTCTGCACCTGAAGGCAAACGTTAGGCCTGGAGGAGCAACAAGACAGAAAAAAAAGTGAGTATGATGTTGAAACCCAAAGCTGACAAAAAACTGTACACAAAAAACTACAATCCAGTCTAACTAGCACATAGCTGTAAAACTTTTAAACAAAGTGCTACCAAATGAAACCTAGCAACCCATCAAAAAAATGGTGCATAGTGACCCGAGTGGAGTTTATTCAGGATTGCAAAGATGGTTTCATATTAGAAAATTTATTATATTAATAAATTATATACCTAAGAAGAAAAATTGTATAAGCATCTCCAAAAATGCTGAAAAGGCATTTGACAAAATTCAATAATCATTCTTAATGGAAATACTCAATAAAATATGCATAGGTGGGTATTTCCACAACATTATTAAAAGTATCTATCTGAGTCCAAATGCCAACATCATGCTTAACGGAAAAAATATATATATATTTCCTCTAATGTGAGAAGAACATCAGGATACCCTTTATCTTCAACATAAATATTTTTGTGAATATGTCAACAAATTAGGTGAGAAAAATATTTAGTGTAAAACACTGAAAAGGAAAAGGTAAAACTAATACTATTTGTAGATAATATGACTAAATACTCAAAGATGGGGCAGTGATAGGTCAGGTAAAGGGCATAAAGAAAAATTACGATTTGTAATAAAGAATATGCTATTAATAAAAAATTAAAATTAAAAATAAAATACATAAATGCTCAAAAGAATCAATTGAAAAATTACTGAAAACAATTTGAGAATTTAGTAATGTAGCAGATACAAACTTAAAACATAGAGATTATTAATATACACATATTACAACTAATAACCAGTTGCAATACAGTGGAGAACTACTGAACCATAAAAAACAATGAAATTCTGCCATTCGCAGCAACACGGATGAGCTCGGAGAAAGTAATGTTAAGTGAAATAAGCCAGGCACAAAAAGAGAAATACCACATGTCCTCACCCATAAGTGGGAGCTAAGAGAGAGAGAGAGAGAGAGAGAGAGA
>NW_007730165.1:155004-157300 GCF_000696425.1 Galeopterus variegatus
AGAGAGAGAGAGAGAGAGAGAGAGAGACCACAATAAAACATTGAATTTTCAGAAGGAGAGAACACACCTACAGTTATGGGTGGGAAGGGGGAGGGGGCATAGGGAGTAATTGGGTAAGGGACACAAAGAATAATTATGATATATATAGTGGTCCCTTTTAATAGGAAAAACAACAACAATATAATGCTTAGGAATAAACTTAAGAAATGTGTGAAATATGAAGACTATTTTTAAAAACTACTGCCGATATCTTGACTGTAATGGTGTACACACAAACCTACATATATGATAAAACTATATATAATTAAATACATACACAGAAATGACTACAGGTAAATCTGGACAAATCTGAATAAAATTGGTGGGTTATATCAGTGCCAATATTCTGGTTATACTAGCATACTATAGTTCTGCAAAATGTTACCACTGGGGAAAACTAGGCAAAGTTTACATGGATCTCTCTGTATTATTTCTTACAAATAAATGAGGATATACAATTATCTCATTAAAAATGTCAATTAAAAAATACTACTGAAGGACAGGAATATTTGAACCAATGGAAATACATACTATGTTCAGTGATAGGAAGACTCATCAATATGTTTATCCCTAAATCTTTCTAAAAATTTAGCATTCTTCAAATTAAAATGCTAAACTTTTTTTTAATCAGACAAATTGATTCTAAAGTTCATATAAAAAAATAAGCAAATTAGTATACCAGGAAAACTTTGTAAAAGCAGAGAAATTAGAGAGAACTGGCTAAACCAGATATTAAAACAAGCATAAAACTTCAATAGATAAGCGGTGTGCTACTGGCACATAAACCAATACATAATCCAATGCAGCAGGAAATAAATCCCAGAATTAGCATAAATATATACTTTTTTAAAGTCTTAATTCAGTAGAGAATATTTGAACTATCCAAAAATAATATTATAACAAATAGGTAGACATTTGTCAAAAACAAAAGTTGGATTCATACCACACAGTGCCCAGGATAAATTCCAAATGTATCTATTATTTACATGTTAAAAAAACACATTACAGTACTGAAAGAAAAAAATGGAAAGTCCTTTATAACCTTGAAGTGGAAAAGGACTTCCTAATTATAACTCATAAAAATATATATTATAGTAAATTTGACTGTTAGAAAAATTTTCAGCATGTCTAAAAAAATCGCCTTTAATAAAGTAACAGAAAAACATTTGTAATTCTTATCAGAGATAAAGAGATAAAATATAAATGCTCCTGGGAATTGATTACCAAATGACCAACAACCGAATAATGATAAAGGATATGAATAGGTAATTTACAGTTAAGTCTCTACAAATGGTTTTCAACATTTTTTTTTTAATGCTCAACCTCACCCACAATAAGGAAAATAAAAATTAAAAGGATACTAAANTCAGAGATAAAGAGATAAAATATAAATGCTCCTGGGAATTGATTACCAAATGACCAACAACCGAATAATGATAAAGGATATGAATAGGTAATTTACAGTTAAGTCTCTACAAATGGTTTTCAACATTTTTTTTTTAATGCTCAACCTCACCCACAATAAGGAAAATAAAAATTAAAAGGATACTAAAACACCACCCCTCACCTATCAGATTGGGAAAACAAATTCACGTTTGATACTGTATAGATAAATATAATTGTCAATGCTGTGGGAAAACAGGGACTCTCAGACATGACTGATGTGAATACAAATTGGTAGAAGCCTCAGAGAGGGCAATTTAGCAATAACTACTGCATTTCACCTTTCTAAGAGTCAATTTTTTGACCTTTTCACTTTTTGCCATGTAAAATCAAGATGCATCTTATAATCAATAACATCATATGGTTACAATTGATTGTTTTTTTATTGAAACATAAAATAATTATGCTTCTTGGAATAAATGACATCTTAAATTTAACAAAACACACTACTAGAATTATAATACCCATTAACTGAGCAATTTCACTTCCAGGAATTTATCCTTCAGATATACTTGCATATCTGTAAAATGACATATGATGGAGTTTGGATGTGTTGTTCCCTCCAAAACTCATGTAGAAATTTGATCTCCAATGTGGCAGTGTTGGAAACTGATTGAGTCATGGGGGCGGATCCCTCATGAATGGATTAATGCTCTCCCTGGGGGATGGGGCATTAATGAGTGAGTTCTCACTCTATTAGTTCCCACGAGAACTCGTTGCTTAAAAACACCCTGGCACCTTCTCTCTCTCTCGCTTCCTCTCTTGCCATGTGATCTGCTTGTACCCACCAGCTGCCTGCCATTTTTCCGCCATA
>NW_007730165.1:157810-176622 GCF_000696425.1 Galeopterus variegatus
CACTCTATTAGTTCCCACGAGAACTCGTTGCTTAAAAACACCCTGGCACCTTCTCTCTCTCTTGCTTCCTCTCTTGCCATGTGATCTGCTTGTACCCACCATCTGCCTGCCATTTTTCCGCCATAAGTAGAAGTAGCCTGAGGCCCGTGCCAGATGCAGCTGTCCCAGAATTGTAAGCCAAATAAACCTCTTTACTTTATAAATTACCCAGTCTCAGGTATTTCTGCTATAGCAACACAAAACAGACTAAAACAAAAAATTATACAGTCATTGCAATACTATTTGTAATAACAAAATATTAGAAATGACATAAATATCTATCAATATGGAACTGGTTGTATAAATTGTGGTGCATCCACACAGTGGACTACTATGTGGCCTTAAAAAATATGCAATATTACGTGGAAAAGTAAATTTCAGAAGGAAAGAGAGAAAGAGACTTTTCAAGGTAAGAAATAATGAAGAATAAAATACATTTATATTTGTGTGTTTATGCTTAAAGAAACTATGGAAGGATAGACTACAAACTACTGTTATTAAGTGGGAATTGGGCAGGTGGAAGATGGATAGGAAGGATATTTTTCACTATGCAAGTTTATGTAATTTTTAGTTTTGTCTTTTAAATGAACTGAACATATTATTCATTTAAAATTAAAAATAAACTCTTTCATATCGATTACAAATGCTAAATATTAAATTTTACAGGTCAAAATTCAAGGAAACATATGATGAAACTCAAAAGAAATATGGAAGAAATAGCCACATTTTCTTTACTCTGTGTTGTAGACAGAATAATGCCTCCCCCAAAGATGTCCACACTCTAATCCCCCAAACCTTGTGAATATGATACATTATATGGCAAGATGGATTGTGCAGATGTAACTAAATTAAAGATACTAAAATGGGGAGATTATCATGGGTTACCTGAATGAGACCAATGTAATGTCAGGGTCTTTATAAGAGGGAGGCAGGAGGGTCAGAATCAGAAATAAAAGGTGATGTAAAGCACAGGGAGAAAAGGCAATGTGATTCAGGACGTGAGAGGAAGCGTGCAGGCAGCCTCTAGCAGCTAGAGAAATGGATTCTAGCAGAATGGATTCTCCCCAGAGCCTTCAGAAGGAACGTAGCTCTGCCAACAGAGCTTGATTTTGTCCAGGGAGATCCATTTCAGACTTCTGACCTTTAGAACTGTGAAATAACAAATTTGTGGTTTTTTGTTGTTTTCTTTTGTGTTGGCAGAGTCAGGGGAGGCTTTATTCTGGAAAAGACAATTGAATTGGTTCTTAGTTGGGGGCATGGGCAAGAGGGGGTACCCCAGGCAGTAGAATCCTCACAAGGGTGGGCTAAGGGCTAGGGCTAGGGCTGAGCCTCAGGTGGTTCTCCTGTTCCCCATGCTCCTCAGAATAGCTGGCTCCCCCAAAAGGCTCTGGAGCAGTCACAGGAGGCGGGAGGCCAGGAGGGGCTGCAGTGGCTGTTCACCTGGGAAGGATATCAGAGGTCCTGGACACCAGCCTCCAATCGTGGGTCTCCATCTTCACCACCACAGCCTTGGAGGAGCTGGCGCAGCTGCAGGAGACACAGCTCACGCCAGAGCCAACATGGGACTGGAAGGAACTCAAGCCATAGCTGAGGCTTCGGCTTGTGAAGCCCCTGTAAGCCGAGCTCAGTCCATCTTAGTAGCCATCGGTGGCTCCAGCCAGCTCTCCTCACCTTCCAACAGCTTGCTGTAAGTGGCGATCTCAATGTCCAGGGCGAGCTTGATGTTCATGAGCTCCTGATACTCACACGGCTGCCATGCCATGTCCTGCTTGACCTGGTGAAGGGCAGCCTCCAGCTCAGCTAGCTTGGTGTTGGCATTCCTAATGGCCAGCTCCCGCACTGCTCAGCATTAGCAATGGCAGCCCTCAGGGAAGCCCTCTGGCCTTTGAGGCCCTCGATCTCAGCCTGCAGCTGGCTGACATTCCAGTTCATCTCAGAGATCGTCTTCAAGCCACACAGGCCATCCCCATGCTTTCCAGCCAGGTCTGCAGCTCCTCGTACTTGGTCTGGTGCATGCTCTCAGCCTCTGCCCAGCAGAGGCTGGTGACCTCCTACTTGGCCTTGACCTCCCTGATGATGCTGAGATAGGAGGTACTCAGTTTCCATGGGTTCAGGTTTCAGGACATACCTCTGGGTTTCAAGCTACTCCCTGAGGTCTCAGGCCCCTCTTCTAGGCCCTCCCCTAGAGGAGAGTTACTGTTGTTCGTTTGACATGTTTTTGGCATCAACACAGGGAAATTGAGACCTCAGAGGACTGACTTATGCAAATCCAGTGGTGGACATGCTCAGTAGAAAGGGGTTATATAACCCAAATAGCTGAGCATGCTCAGTAAAGTGGAATTTATATCTATTAGGTATCATGAATATGTATTAGACAGCAAAACTATAAAAGTTGAATTAGGGCAGAAGGTGGGGCCATTGCTCACTCTCCTGAATGCAGCCCGCACTTCACCTGAGGTGTGTATTTCTTTCTTTTTGTATCAAACTTGCTTTTAACAGACTGGTGTTCACCCTGGGGCCAGCCTGCTCTTTGCCCACAAATGAATATTTCTTACTTTTATATTAAACTTGGTGTGGGTCCTGCTTGGTCTCTGAAGCTAGGCCGCACTCTCTGTGAAATCTGTATCCCTTATTCATTACATGAAACCTGTTCTCACTTTCTACTGTGTTTCTGCCCTTGAATTCTTTCCTGTGGCAGAGTCAAGAACCTGATAAGATGACAAGGTAGGTTGAGGCCAGGTATCATGCCTCCTCAGACCCTTTCCTTTAGCATCAATGCTGTCCATGTTCGGGGAGCAACCGTTGTCCACAGCCAGGACCACAGATGTGTCTGAGATCTGGGACTGCAGCTCCTGGATCTCTTCTTCTGAGGAGGTTGCTCTCATCAGTCAGCCCTTCTGGTCGACCTCAGCTATACTTCGCTCACGTAAGCTTCATCCGCATACTTCTTGATGAGGTCAAATGCATTCTCCATCTCTGTGTGCTGGTTGATCTTTCTCTTCTTCTGAGGAGGTTGCTCTCATCAGTCAGCCCTTCTGGTCGACCTCAGCTATACTTTGCTCATGTAAGCTTCATCCGCATACTTCTTGATGAGGTCAAATGCATTCTCCATCTCTGTGTGCTGGTTGATCTCGCCCTCGTACTTATTCTCATACTCCTCCATCAGGCCCTGCATGGTGCCAAGCCCCACCTCCAGTTTCAGCATCTCCTGATCCAGGAGTATGGTGTTGATTCAGGTCTCTATTGTCCACGTTGCTCTGAGCCATGTTCTGCTGCAGGAGGCTCCACTTGGTCTCCAGCATCTTGTTCTGCTGTTCCAGGAACACACCTTGTCAACGAAGGAGGCAAACTTGTTGTTGAGGGTCTTGGTCTGCTCCTTCTCCTAGGTGTACAAGACCTGGATGTTGGGGTCCACCTCTAGTTTAAGAGGGCTCAGCAGGCTCTGGTTCACTGCAATGGCTGTGACACTCTCCCACACCACCAGCCCCAGTGTAGTCCCCACCCAGGACCATGCCAGGCCCCAAACAGCCCAGAAGCTGCTGCTGCTGCCCACCAGGGAGAAACTCGAAGAGCTGCTGTGAGTCCCCAGAGCACTCATGTAGGAGAGCCTGGTGAAGGCCCTCAGGGTCAGAGGTGGACACATTGAAGGACTTCTGGGTCACCCTGATGGACATGGTGGAGGCTGGAATGGAGACAGGCAGGCTGAACAAGAAGGAGCCAAGAAGTTGCTCTAGGTGGGCTTTGTTGTGGTAATTTGTTACAGCAGCAAAATAGGAAACTAAGACCATCTGTCATTATTAGATTTTAGAAAGGAATTGAGGTTAAATGTCCTGAGTGTGACAATTGTCTTCCGTTAATATAAAAGAAGTTTGTTCTTAGAAGACACTTGCTGAAAAATTGAGGCTTAAGTATCACAAACTTTGTGATTGTCAAAAATTCAACAAGAAATTTTCTTAAACAGCATATATAACTGTATATAATATATATGCTTTTATATTTATCTTATGTTATTAGTACTTTTGTATAAGTATATACTCTTACATAAGTATATATATACTTGTATAATTTTATATATAGTTATATATTATATATTTATATATTTTTATACATATAGTTAATATTTTTATATAGTTATATGTAATTATATTTTTATATAGTTATGTATCATATAATGTGTATATATGTATAAGCATATATATAAAGTCTTTTCATAAAAATGAACTTGGATACTAATAAAAATATTGATAGATACCTCAATAGTGGAACTGAGATTCAGTAGAACTAACACAAGGACGGTCTCTGAAATACAGTGGTGGGTAAATTAACATATCCAAGTATTAAAATTGTGAAAGCATTAATCAACCATTACATTATTCTACCTTTTTTTTCAGGGTTTATCAGTTGTTAAGTTGACTTTTTTTTTTTTTTTTTTGTCTTTTTCGTGACCGGTAAGGGGATCGCAACCCTTGGTGTGGTGTTGCCCACACCGCGCTCAGCCAGTGAGTGCACCGGCCATTCCTATATAGGATCCGAACCCGCGGCAGAAGCATTGCTGCGCTCCCAGCGCCACACTCTCCCGAGTGCGCCACGGGGTCGGCCCTAAGTTGACATTTTTAAAGTCATAAAAAAACGAAGATTAGCCCATCTGACAAACAAAGCCAATTATAGTTTTCAATATTAAAACAAAAGTAGTTACTCAAAATATTAATTCAAGATTCTTTTAAGTGTATGATCATTTTGATTCTAAGAAAACTAATACCATTTTTGAAAAATAAAGGTACCTTTGGTTTGGTTATGCCAAAATGTTTCTTAAACTAAAACACCACATGAATTAAATTTTTTAAAAGAAGGATGTTATAGTTAAACTAATGTGCCTTTCTGCTCATTTGCCTATTTATCAAAAACAGTCTTAAGCTTCTGATCTAAAAATATCATGACAGGAAGCAGAAAGATTGAATTTTATGGACTGTAGAACATTTTCATGAACAAATAGCTTTCCAGTTATGTTATTTTCAAGAAAGCAAGAAAATAATGTAAAATTGGGCTACTTTTTACTTAAACGTCTGGCACAAATATTTGTCCATATGTATGGAAATAAAAATGTCCTGACTTCACTCTAGTCTTGTCCCTTTTCAAGCTGTCTTTTGCTCTCATATCACAGTAAAATATTAGGTCCAGTCATGTTATTCCACATTTAAAATTCTTTGTGGTTTCTCACTTCACTCAGGGTCAGGTACAAGAATTCCAAGCATCCATAATATCGCTCACAGTCAACCTTCATGGTCTCATGTCTCAAAATGTTAAGTTCCAGCAGCCCCGCCATTCCTATAGTTTCACTTATTGGCCATGTTCTTATCTTGCCTCTTCGCCCAGGCTGCCCCTTTTGCCTGAAAGCATACCCAGCAGAATTCCAAGCATCCATAATATCGCTCACAGTCAACCTTCATGGTCTCATGTCTCAAAATGGTAAGTTCCAGCAGCCCCGCAATTCCTATAGTTTCACTTATTGGCCATGTTCTTATCTTGCCTCTTCGCCCAGGCTGCCCCTTTTGCCTGAAAGCACACCCAGTCCCACCCAGCCCTACATATGTCCCTGACTTACTCCTACCCATCCTTTAAAACTCAGCACAGACATCATCTTCTCCAAGAAATCATTTGTGACTTACCCAACAAGTCTCCATAATACACACTCACATACATATCCTCTCACTAGATAACTTTTCTCTTTGTTTCCATGTGCCCCATGCACCTTTTTAGCAATGCACTTACCTGTTGTTCTATAATCAATTGTTTCTCTGTCTATTCCACTAGACAATTAACTCCTTGAGGTTAGGATCCATGTAGTATTCATCTTTTCATCTCAGTAGTTAGCACAGTGCCTACTACTTATAAGGACTTAAATATTTGTTGGATAAGTAAATAAATGAATGAGTGTATGAAGACCAAATTGCTATTTATATCTATGAAGAAAATTTTCACATAAAATTTTAAAAGTAAGTTTCTTGATCTAAAATATCCACATGACTATTATCAAAGACCAAATGTAGAAGACGTTTTCTAGGTTATTCACATCAGTCTCTAAACATAGATTCAATCTCCATCTGCTATTCTCTTGTCATGAGAGTTGCTAATAATCAATATTTCGGAATGTTTCAATGTATGAACAAATCCTATATTCCTTAGAAAGTGGCGTTACAGCACTAAGTAGTAGCATCTAAGAAAACAAAAGGTTAGGGATTAAGAACCCTAAGAAGTAAATTAACTTTCAGTAATTAGCTCTTTCTCATTGTGATTATAGCTATAGACTTTATTACAGAGCTTTTACAGACACATCTTTCACTTGAATCAAGCAGCTTCATTTGAGCCATGCAATCAGAGCCCAAAAATGTCTAGATCAGGAGTTCTCCATGGGGATGAAACAACCCCAGGGAAATTTTAAGGAAACATGTGAGGTGCATTTGGCCATCGTGAAGATGAAAAAGAATAAACATTGCTGAAATTTAAGACAAACCAGAAATGCCCATTTTCCTGCAATTTAGGGGACAGTCTGAACAAAGACTTTTTGGCTTCAAATATCTTACTAGACATGGGTGGATAAATATCTGTTCATAAGTATTACAGCCTAGAATATAACTCAATTTTACACATAAACCAAGGAATTATTTAAATTTTAATACACACAGCAATCTCCAGGAATTCATGTATGACCACGTATAATGAAGGAAAATTATCCTTTATCAGTTTGGAATTTTGATTGTTGATCACTTTATATGATTATGTCTACTGATGGCAAAACAACTCTGAGTAGCCAATACAGCAAAGCTATATGAGTGTATATCTTAGCTGTTACATTCATGGTGATTCTGCATAAAGATGCATGTATCTAAGTACTCACTGTGTGTTTTAATGGAGTTATGCCCTGTATTTACTACTAAAATTCATATTATTTTATTAAAATTTTGTTTTCATTTTTTTCGCTCATGCTATATTAGAATACTATTATATTACTTTTTTAAAATTACATGTATAGTTGAGTTATATCACCTCTCTATTTTATTTCAGGTTATAAAAGTGATACTATAAAATCTGTTACAGAAAGCAGGCTTTGAGATGGCTGAAATTAAGAAATTTTTCTCTAGGGCAGTGCTGTCCCACTTATATCTCTGCAGTGATATAAGTGTTCTATATTTGCACTGTCCTATACAAGTATGCACTAGCCACTATGGCTATTTGAGATATGGATAGTGTGACTGAGGAACTAAATGTTTAACTTAATTTCATTTTAATTTATAGAAATTTTAATTTAAACGACCAGATCTGTCTACTGACTCCTGTATGGATAGCACAGCTGTACAGACTATGCACATTTGGTCCTATAGTTGAAAAAGATTGTTTGAACTAAAAGCTAGAATCAGAGAAATTCAGTCTATAGAGTCTATGTCATAATGTCATCCTCTCCACAAATAAGTCTGCAAAGTAATCCTTCCGCCTCAAAATCAGACAACTTACCATACCACTAGCACTTTGTACTCAAATATATTTTCTTATTTAAGCCCCTAATAAACACCACAAAGTAGGTAATATCATTCTCATTTTGCAGATGAATATGTCTATAAAGGCCACAAAGCTAATAAGTAGCAGAACGGGGATTTGAATCCATGTCTATCTAGTGCCAAAATAGTTGTACTTGAGTGTATATGGTATAGCTGTTCAGAGAAAGTAGTGGCCGAAGCTCTGGGAGAAGGTGTCATAGCATAGGATTATTTTGCACTGATTCTGAAGAACAGAAAAAACAGAGTTTCTGAATAAGGAAGAGTACACCAAGTAAAGGAACACAAACAAAACCAACTGGAGCATGGTATGGGCCTCTTGATACTGAGAAGGATACAGGGTTCATAAGAGAGAAAAGCAGTAGATATGTTTGGACTAATTCAGAAGATCCTGGGTGAAGATTTGGGGGTTGACCTGCTAGAATGTGGGAAACCATTGTTGATTTTTCAACACGTGAATCAAATTATTTGCATAGTGTCAGGACAAGTTCAGCTTATTTTCTTTTTAATTTTGGTTGGAATTATTACCAAATAATTTATTTTTAACAAGAAAAAATTTTAAAACATAACATTTTATAATGGAATCTGTCCTATAGCTATAAATTATCATTGAAAATTCCCATTTCCATAGACTAAAAAAGAATACATATCTATATATATATATACAGACAGACAGACACACATGTATAATTAAAGTTTGGGTAGAAAATAAACATTGCCTCATATGCTGGTTATCTGGGTTTTGATTATATATTTTAAAAAATGTTGGTTTTGTGTTGAATGCTTTGAGCAGCTACATAATTTAAATCTTCTCGGTGGTAGCTACAAACAGCTTTCACTGGTTTCCTGAAGGAATGATACTCTGAAATATGAATGAGAGAAGTCATTATTCACTCAAAGTTGTAGTCAACTAGAATATGACAGAGCTGTTTCTCCAGATGTGGGTGGTGGAGGGAAGGCAGCTTCTCCACCAGTGAGAGATAAAGGGCCAGGGTTTAGAGATGAACTTGGATTTGAATCCAGGCTCTGCCGTGCCTGAGCTAATTTCAGTGCCTCCTTGGTAGAAGGAGGCCAGTGAGAGTACCTACTTCTCATGTAACTGTGAGGATGAAAGGAAAGAAAGCTTTTAAAGTGTTAAGCGCAGTATCTGGTACTATGTGAATGCAGAACAAAATGCTGGTTGTAGCAACGACGGTGTTCATGGTGGTGTGATTGTTTTGGGATCATATCGGATTTTCCTCATTCAGCAGATGGACCTTGGATCAGAACGTGTTAAGCGCAGTATCTGGTACTATGTGAATGCAGAACAAAATGCTGGTTGTAGCAACGACAGTGTTCATGGTGGTGTGATTGTTTTGGGATCATATCGGATTTTCCTCATTCAGCAGATGGACCTTGGATCAGAATCCATGTTCTTCCATTTATTATCTTTGTGAGCTCTGAGAGTTTACTTAATACCTTCATCTGTAAAATGGAAATAATGGTAAACACCTTGTTTCCTTCACGAGAAAGTAAGTACCTTAAAGGTGAAAGCCACATCTTATTCTTCATATCATTCTTGACATATTGCCGGACACTTTCATTCTCAATAAATAGTATTTACTCACTAATTGACAGATAATACTCCAAGCCTCAAAGGACAGGAGCACAGGGGGTGCATTCTAAAAAGTCTTACATAGCACATTTAGGAGCCCATGGTAGATGCTTAGGAATTACTGATTTCTATGGAATTTTACTCATCCTAAATGTCCACACTAAGATCTTTTGAGAGCATGTGGATTGCCTAAACATTGTCTGAGATCTGTTATTCACTATTTAGTTCTAAGAGGAGAAACACTGTATTAAGAGCTTGCTAGGTTTCAAGATATAATTAACTGTCACAACATACTTGTAAGTTAGGTAGTATTCCTGATTTGCTTATTTGCTTCTTTGTTTGTTTCTTTAAAGGAGTAAATCAAAGTTCAGGAAATATAAATAATTTGCCCAAATATACTCATCTAGTAAGTAGTAGAGGAGAGACCATAACTCAAATTGGTTTAACTTCAAAATCCATCCTTTTCACCACTGTTCACTACATCTAAATTAAGCAAATATAAAAGAGAGCAAAAATACAACCCAGTTAAAAGGTTATTAGAGGCTGAAATAGGCTCAAGTTGATGTCTATATGTATCACTACCTATCAACGATTTCATTTCCCTTCAAACTGAATTAGACAGCAGAGTGTACAGGAATGAGAGTCAGAAACCCTGGGTTCTAGCCCTGCTTTGTTCCTCATAAACTGTGTAATCTGATGTGAGCCACTTACACAAATGCTCGGATGTGCAGCTTGTCCACAAAGTTGGGATAATCCACTAGTCCACTATATTAACACTATCAGCTTTCCAAGATTGTTGCAAGAGATGTGAGATGACATATATAAACATTTTTGGTAAATTGAAGAGAAGGATACAAATGCAAGGCATTGATTCAAACAATGTAACTCGTAGCTATAAGCATAATAAATGGATTCATTAGCAGTAACATTTTAAAATCAAAAACTTAAGAACAAGTTAGAGACAGATTCCAAAGAAGAAGTAAGGTCACTTTACTCTTGTTATTGAAAGCAGCTTTTTTTCATCCATGCAGGTTGCTTGGGAAACCATCACGAGTGGATTACAAATCCCTTGAATAGCAGCTCTGCTCACCACATGCACACACGTGCGTGCACACGCACACACACTTCCCATTGTTTTCTTAACACAGACTCACTTCACACAATGTTCTTAGGAGTAGTCCCAAGCGGGTTTTGAAATGAAGAATCAAAAGGTTGAAGGAGCCTCTAAGAAAAAGGAGGAAAAACAAATAGAGTCATACAGTTATGTCAAGTTCACTGCTTCTTGAAGTCAAAAGAAAAGGTTTGTTTATCTGCAGGAAAATAAGCCATGAGGAAACACCATCCCTGAAACATGACCAACATTAAAAATTTATCATGCATCCATAGAACAAAAGGTCCTCCATGGAAATATTTGTTTGGAAGCCCTAATGGAAAAATGAAAGCTCTTCAATACCAGTCTCAACAAGCATGTTACTGCCTTCACCAGTATCTCCCTTCCCCACTCCACCCTTTCTTCTCAAAGATCAAGGCACAGCCCTGAAACCGCTCTCTTTGCCTGAGTCTTGCACCTGACTTTCATAAGTGTCCCTGTGGATGGCCAGCCTGCTCTCACTACTGAGAAAATTCTCCCTACAGGCCCCCAAGATGGGTTTGGCCACCCCCCTGAATGCACACCTCAGTTTCTGTGTTCTGGTTGCACCAGGACCGGCTTGTCTCATCACCTACCTAGCTCAATATTTCCAATGTCTTGCTGACCCTGCTCTGGAGAAGCTTATATATACCTTGTAGTAGTCCATTTCTGTGGCTTATAACAAAATACCTAAAACTGGGTGATTTACAAAGAAAATAAAATTTATCGTTTACAGTTTCAGAGGCTAGGAAGTCCGAAGTCCAGGGAACACATTTGATGAAGGCTTTCTTTGCTGGTGACTTCAGTGACGGCAGAGTATCACATTGTGAAATGGCGGGTCAGAGAGAGCAGACAGAGACTTTCCTCTCCTTTTAAAGCCCTCAGAACCACACCCCTGACCACCATTCTTAATCCATTCACTACTGTACAGTCCTACAATCCAATTACCTCTCCAGGGCTCCACCTTTCAATCACCATAATAGGATTTCCCACCCTCTTAACAGTCCCAGTGGGACCAAGTTTCTAATACATAAAACTTGGGGGACACAATTCAAGCTTCAGTGAGTAAATTCACAATTCAATCCACTATATACCTAGACAGGTAAAGTATAAATCTCCAGGAACCAGCAAGTCAGATTTCCCTGAAAAATGCATCCTAGCATATGGAAAAAAAGATGACACTAAACTAAGAAATGATCCTATGATGGGGATTTTAAAGATGAGTGAAGAAAAAAGAAAAGATTCTTCGTCATGTCTTTTCTAAATTTTTTAAGGGTATAGAACAGATAGCAATAATATAAATATTGACAGCGAACACTTAATGCACTTTTCACATGCCAGGCTCTATTTTAAGTATTCTACACATTATATAATTTAATCCTTCCCCAATCTCTATTTTACAGATGAGAAAGCTGAGACACAAATAGGTTATGTGACTTGCCAATGATCTCATTGCTTGTTAGGCTCAGAGCTAGGAATTGGGCCAAGTCTGCCTGGCTCTAGAGTCTTCACTCCTAACACCAGCTCTACTGTTCCACAAGGCTAAGCTGCTGCTATCACTCTACTGGTTCTACTACCACATGTAATGCTCCTCTTCCTCCATTCTCCACTACTAGCATTACTACTACTACTGCTACTACTACTAAGTGCTATATCATACTGGTTAAGAGCACAGTTTCTGAGGCCAGATTGTCCAGTTTTAAAATTTAGCTTCACCATCCATTAGCAATGATTTGGCAAGTTACTATTCTGTGCCTCAGTCTCATTCATAAAATGAGGGTGATTACAATACCAACTTTATAGAACTATTCTAGTTATTAAATAAAATAATCTATGTAAAGCATTTAGAACAGGTCCTGCACATAGTAAAAGCTCAAAATATGGTATTTTGTTACCATCTCAGCTTAATTAGGGCAATTCATGTAATTATAGGAAGGTTTGTTCATAGTTTATTTTAATAACATGTTTTGATTATTTCCTAGAATAACTGATCAAGGAAAATAATTCATTTTTGGTCTAAAAGTGCTTTGGGTATAACCCCAAAATAATAAAAATAATAAAATGTATACATAATAATACTAGATTTATTAAACCAGTTGTTCTCACATCTCTCTAGAAATTCAAAATTAATCACTGTGCCCAGCATATTTAAACACACTCAGTAGATATTCATTAATTATCTGTGATGATGATAGATGATACAGTATAATTTGCCTCTTAATTACTATGAAAAATTTTAACTCAAGCACTAAACAATGAGCTTTCCCTGGAGAAAATGAATTTGCCCGACATAAGCAAAGAAAAACTATTTTATAGTGACTGGCATGGAACTCATTTTTACTTTGAGCTGTCAAAGATTTGGATGCTAAAACGAGTTTTGCACAGCAGAACCCTCTTAGCCACTGGGAATGGTACTA
Organism: Galeopterus variegatus; assembly: GCF_000696425.1. NCBI lineage: Eukaryota > Metazoa > Chordata > Mammalia > Dermoptera > Cynocephalidae > Galeopterus > Galeopterus variegatus. Next base: position 170,540 of record NW_007730165.1, read on the forward strand.
ATATTCACATCATATCATTCTCTCGGATGGACCTGAATGTGCAATTCTGCTTCACACATAAAGATGCTTTGTTCTCTCATGTTGATAGAAATAAGGACTTGAAGGAGTAGACCTAGGTTATAAGTGAAGAGATTAACTTTGACAAGAAGGAAGAACACTTTGTCCTCTTGTAGCTTAGCATTAAAAGAAAGTAGTGTTCATGCAGAATAAACCTTACCCTCCTAGATGAGCAAAACATGTTGCAAGTGCTGTTCCATATTCTGTTTTGAATTCATGGACTGAACTTGCATCTTTCAACAGGCTCAAAATCTACCAAAGGCATATTATATATGCATGCATGGCTCAACTAACCAAAATATTCCTATGATACACTTTGCAGAAATTTGTCAGTTTTAAATTTGCATGTAAGTTTATTTCTTTAATGTCTGAATCGTCCACTGCCAAGTGAATTCATCTGGCACATGAGAGGTACTCATTGATTATTTGCTGAATAAATTGGTGAATGACTAAGTGAACAGTTTAAAAATTGATTGTATCCAGACATTCATTCATCAGTCACTCCAAAGGATACAAATCTTGGTAAAACATTAAGATAATGGCCACACCCTTTTCTTTTTCACTTTGTCGAATAGTAGTGATTTCTCTGCCTGCTAGAAGTTTTGGCACCTACATAACAGCCAATAATAGTAGCTATTGTTTTTTATTATGAACCAGACAATTTACATGAATATCATGTTAAAATGATGCAATAATTCTGTGAAATAGATATTACCAATGTACTCATTTTATAGATGGAGAAACTGAAGCCTAGAAAGTAAATAACTTACTCCAGGGCACGTGGTTGAAAGTGACTGAAAGGGTATTTAAAATCAGGATCATCAAATTCCAAAGATTGTTTTGTGACTACCGTGATTATTCTTTCTTTTTATTATTACTTTTTTTTATTTTGCCAATATACAATGTGGTTGATTATTATGGCCCATCACTGAAACCTCCCTCCCTCCTCCCTCTCCCCCCTCCCACCCAAGAATGTCCTTTCCATTTGCTTGTTGTAACACCTTCAATAAAAATTACTACCATGATTATTCTATTTTAAATGAACTCAATCCTACTTGACAGTCCTTTCAAAACTTCCATAATTCAAAAATATCTCTGTCGTTAATTATTTCTCTAAGTTTATAGGATCCTGGGAGTGGGAAGTGACAGATTCTCGAACGTCTTATCTAACATTTTCTTTTGCATGGGTATTAGAAATATACTAACAGCATTTGAGGATGAAAATCACATTTCAACAGGAGTCATCAAATCTCATGAAGTTGGCATCAGCCCAAAAATGCATTGGACATGATATAACTCCAGTTAGTCTCTAGCTAATTAATCAAGTTCAAAAATTTATTTATATCATGTTTTACAAAAGGGATAATTACACCTTGTCATTCTAAGCTTTAGCTTTTGTTGCCACATTTGGTAATTATCTAAATACTTGGCATAAGTGCATTACAATTTTTAGTAGAAATGATTAATCACTTGCCCAAGCAATCTATTTAGAAACAAGATCACTTTTTTTTCTTTACCAGTTTAACATCTAAATGAGACTCAGAATCTGTTTTTTTTTTTTTTTTTTTTGGCTTTTTGTCTTTTTTTGTGACCGGTAATGGGATCACAACCCTCAGTGTTGCGCCCGTACCGCGACCGGCAACGGGATCCCAACCCTTGGTGTCATGCCCGCACTGCGCTCAACCAGTGAGCAGACCAGTCTCTATATGGGATCTGAACCCTCGGTGGGAGCGCCGCCGCACTCCCAAGTGCTGCACTCTACCGAGTGAGCCACCGGGCCGGCCTGAGACTCAGATTCTTGAGGGGCTAGTTTATTTAGCTCTTCCAAGCTATAGAAAGGATCATTATATTCCACAGGCTCTCCAGGTAGAAATCTATAATTTAATGTGAGAAAAATAGTTCTAACCCAGTTGTAGGCTTCTTCTAGATTCAAATAGCCAACAACATCACTGACTCTAAATAGAAGCAAATTGGGGTATGAACATGAAAATTTTCTATCCAGAACATCAAATTATAGATAAAAATTTAAGCCCACACATTAGTAAATCATTATTTTCTCACATACACAGTGCATATTTTGTACATATTTTCCATTGAAAAAAATCTTACCTGATCTTGGTATGAGAAAGAATTGTGTTTTTCTTGAACAATTGGACCGTTTGTGTCTTGTGTGATTTGTAAAACTGACTGGAATTTCTTTTGCTTATGGTTGCTAAAAGGGTAGAATCAGATTTGTGTTCTAGTGACTAGAAGTATAGAAAATGCTGTGGGACATGTCTGTTATAGTCTCATCCCTGATTCTATTTTATGGCCGTATCCTATCCCTGCTATCTTTTTATCCCACTTACTTTCATTTTAATTGCTTGTTTGTGCTTCAGATAACTTAGTAAACTGCCTTAAAACCCTTAAAATAGTAATTTATTTCTGCATTTCCATTTCCAATCCTTATGTTTTTTTCTTCCCTTATTACATTGGCTAGGACCGCCAGTATAAGGCTAAAGGGATGATGTAACAGCAGGACCTCCCATATTTGATCATATTTGATCCTTTAACTCCAGGGCTAAAGCAGGCCTCTGCCTTGGAGGAAGTTTGCAAGGCAAACTTATTGGCTGAATCCCCAGAAACAGGAGTGCGCTTGTGTAGCAGAATATAAGATAATCATTAAGGCTACCTTAGCATGCATTTCTCTGAGTACCCTTATTTCCCATGTTGTTTGATATTTTGAACCTTGGTTACACAGCATGATGACATTATTTACATAAAAGTAGAGCTATCTTCCAGACAACCCAGAGCTGCAGACTTGCTATGAGACATGTACTATCTGGACCCTGAGAAAACAAGAAGGACATGAATAAAGCTATGCTGACTGCACCCTGAAGCAAATCAAAATCCTGCAGGATCCTGAGATAATGCCAAGGAAGAGAACAGAAAGCAGATGGAGCCTTGGGGAGATTTTGCACCTGGCTTCTTACATGGAGACCCCACAACTCACATCCCCCTGTCTCCTGCTTTTCACTTCCCACTTCTTACACCATAAAAACCTTCAACTAACTTGAAAATATGAGATGGTTTAGACTGCCACATCCTCAGGCCTGAATAAAGCTGCCTTCCCTTTTCACCAACATTTGACTTTTGAGTCGTTTTTTTTTTCTGTTTAGCGGTGGGCAGTCGGACTTGGGTTTAGTAATACTGATAATGAGCATCTTGTCTTTTTCAAAATCTCAGATGAATGACTTTCAACACTTTATTTTTTCAAATAACTTTTATTGGATTAAGAATGTTTCTTCTATTTCAGTTTTCCTAGGAGTTTTTATTATGAATGGATATTGACTGTTATCAAATGATTATTCTGGGTCAGGTTTCATTATCAAGGTTATGCAGGACTCACAAAAAAAAAAGTTGGGGAGTGTTCTTTATTTCCTTATTTTCTAGAAAAACTTGTGTAAGGTGCATTATTTCTTTGTTTATAGATTTTTAAAAACTCATTGGTAATACTATCTGCACTTGGAGTTTTCTCTATGAAAAGGTGCTTCTTTACACATTACATTTCTTAAGCAGTTTAGAGTTCCTTGGATTTTATTTTTCTTCTGTCACTTTTGGCAAATTTTATTTTCCTAGAAATCTGTCTATTTTATTTATATTTTCAAATTTACAGACATAAATTTGATCATAATGTAATTTTACAGTTTTTTAATGTCTTCTTTTTCATTCCTTCTCACTTTTTGTAACTTCTCAATTTTTGTGTTAATTTTCACCTGAGACATCAACTTTATTACTCTTTTCAAAGAGATGTTTTTTGGCTCTGTTGATTTTTTTTTAATTTTATGCTTTTTTTCTATTCAATACTTTCTGCCTTTATTATTTATTACTTTCTTTCTCCAGCTTACTGTGTTTTTAGTCTGCTGTTATCTTACTAACATCTTAAAATGGCTATTTAAACCACTGACCTGTACTCTGTATGATTTCAGTCTTTCAGATTTTATTTGAGAAGCTCATGGTCACATTCCTAAACAAGGGTGAACCCCCAGGATATAATCATTGCATAATGCTCTTCATAAAATGGTTAGAAAAAATGATCCTTCTTAAAAATGTTAAATTGCAGGTACTGAGTCTCCAGGAAACTAGCCCTCAGCTTATATTTTGAGTACCATCTTTTGAGAACAACTAATTTATTCTTCATCACTTTTCCTATGGAGAATACAGAATGCCTCCTCCCAGGTCTTCGATAAAGATATCTCCTTTTGTAACAGCTTTTATTAAAGCTGGTCCTGCTAGGAACATAGACCCAATTTTGTTTACAATTATTCTTCAGGCAGGCTAGAAATGCAAGCAGTTTCTGAAACACAAAACCATACACCACTGCTACCTAAAGTGAATGAGAGAAGCTAGCAAAATATATTATTTTTCAGTCCTTAAGGTTATATTTTTATCCAACTAGTGAGTGTCCATAAAAGATTGTATTTCTGTATTTATCTTCTATCTCAAAGTCTGAAAAACTCATCTTATGAAGCAATAAAATAAAACTTCTTAAAACATGGTAACTCCTAGTGACACTAGGATTTTACAGTTACCTGTGCGATTTTCATTGAGGACATTTATATTATGTTGTATAACATTCTACCATCATGCTTTTTTCTGGAAAATTGTTTGCCTGGGAAGAAAAATCAAACAAACATAAACTAACAAGTTGCACAGAAGATTTAAATTATGTCTTTCAAAATAAGAGTCAGTTTCTATAAAAACTTTGTTACTATCACTATAAAAATGTATTAACATATATTAACCATGTGTTATACATCTTCAAAATTTCCACTAAGCAATCTAAAACAACAATTAAACTATAAAGCTATAATTCTAAATTTAAAAAATTAAAATATTTTAAAAATATTACTAATATAGGGTTTTAAAAATGAGAAGTCTTATAAATATAAAAAAAACTAATGTTTAAAAACAATTTTAGAATTAAAAAGTAAACAAATATACATGCATTTTAAAACAACTGTAATGAAAACTCCTAGTAAATTAAGAAAAGATGATTAATAAAAGTCATCTATTACAAATTAATATCATATATTTAACTTTTAAACTGTAGAAGTATTCTAATAAAATCTAAGAAAGAAATACCTTTATTAGTCAATACTATCTGCTTGTGTTAGGAAATACAATAACATAGAAAAAATAAGTAACAAGATAAAATTAAGGCTTAGGAATTTTTATCTCTGTATGCAGGTGACATGATGGTCTACCTAGAATATCCAAGACAATCAAATCAAAATTTTAGAACAAGTAAGAAAATTTATGACATAAGATTAGGAGATTAAACTAGATGAGTATATCAGTAGTTCATTCTTTTTTAATGCTGCGGAGTATTCCAGTGTATGAGTTTACACCACAGTCTTTATCAGTTTCCTGGTGACAGACTTTTAGATTATTTCTAGTTTAGGGCTGTTACAAATAAAGTTATTGGAAACATTCTTGCACATGTCTTTTGATGGGCACAGACATTCATTGCTCTTGGTGTTGCTAGAATATCTTCAGCTTCAGTAGATTTAATAGTTATTTCCAAGCAGTTTTCCAAAGTGCTATAGCAATTTACCCTCCCACAAACAATGTATGAGAGTTCCAGTTGCTCCATATCTTATCCTTCTCAACATTTGGTATTGCCCGTCTTTTTTAATTTTAGCCATTACCTTTTCATGTGTTCATTGAGCATTTTGTTATCTCCTTTTGTGAATACCTGTTTCTAATAAAATTTGAAATGTACATACACCTTAACTCAGCACTTCCACTTCTAGGAATCTACTCTACAAAAATACTCATATTTACAAAAATACTCTTAATCCTGCAAGAAATATGTCTATTGGAGCATTTCTTAAAATGTCAAAACACTGAAACAAACCTTTGAAATAGGAACACTGAAACATTCTTCATTCTTCCATGACAACAGATAAAGGAAAAGTTCCCATACTGGGGTGACTCGGTTTCTGCCAAATTCTTTTAAAAGAAAATAATTTTTTTTTTTTTTT
>NW_007730165.1:177518-194614 GCF_000696425.1 Galeopterus variegatus
GGAGCACCGCCACACTTCCCAAGCGGCGCACTATCCAGTGCGCCACCGGGCCGGCCCCTAAAAGAAAATAATTTAAAAAAAAAAAAAAAAGCCTACAGCACTGGGCATTCCCAGGCAGAATCCCATCCAAGTACTAACCAGGCCAGACACTGGTTCTCTTCCAAGATCAGACAAGATCAGCACATTCAGGGTAGCACGGCTGTAGACTCCTGACTGTTATCATTATAATAATGAACATTTTTTAGATTAAAGATTCTTAAATATTTAATGAAAATCTTTCTAATGTATACTGCATACATCACTGCCTTCTTAGGTAGCTAATTCTGACCAACTAGCTTTTTATTTATGCTTTGCCTTTTCTATAGTCTCATTCATTAACTTATTCATACCATAGTTATCCACCTGAGCTAATTCCTATTGTCCTTCAAGTTCAGTTAAAACATGTCTACCTGTGAAGTATTTTCCCTTTTACCATTGGCTAAACAAAAACAATAAAAAAAAGGGGGGGGGGGGAACTACAACCAAATGAAGAAAATCATAAAAAGGAAAGCTAACAAAGCTTTTAAAAGTATGTAAACTACACTAAGAACATAAGGATACTTTCATGAGTAAAGTAAATCCATCAATTTTAGTATGTGGCCTTATGATATAGATTCAGGCTGTTCAGAAACATTTGCTCCTTATTTCCTGGGTTTTGACTATTGTGTTTCTAAAGAGGCTATTATAGAATAATTCTTTAAAGAGAAATCTGATTGTCACCTTTCTGCTTAAAACTCTTCAGTTATTTCTATTCACCCACAGAATATGGTCCCAAATTCATACTATGGCTCATGATCTGGCTGCATCCTGGCCTTCCAGTCTTATTGTCTAGCATTTCCCCTTGCGCTCTGATCCAGTGGCATTGGACTTCTCTCAGTTTGTCAAACATAAATGCTCTTTTGCACCTACAGGCCTGTCCATCTACATTTCTATCTACTTGGAAAGCTCGTTCCCACCCCTACACCTTGACCTCAACCTAACTAATTCCTATCCAACCTTCAAGTTTTAGCTAAAGCATCCTTTCTTCAGGATGAACATCCCTGACTCCTCGACTAAGCTAGATATCCTAGAATAAGCTCCCATAGCTAATTTCGCCTAAATACTTAACATATTAAAAATTAGTTAAGTAATCAATGTCTTCCAGAATATAAACTTTATTGGGGCCTTAAACATGCCTACCTTATTCACCATTATATCCCCAGCCCCCAGCATAATACCTATCACAAATTAGGTACTTAGAACTAAAATAAACTGATCGCAGAATTCCAACTATGTGAAATATTACTGCACTATCATTAGTTAGCACATATGAGCTCAGTGATATCCTTGAAGAAAAACAGATCCCAGAGTTAGAGAAATTAATCCCTTTAATTAGTTTTATAGCTAGGAATTAGCATAGTTCACAGAGAATATCATCAATGATCCAGAGTCCAAAGATTAGGAACTCCTGCCGAGAGCGAAATTTATTGATGTGCCCTAAAGAAGCTTATGTTCTTTTTTTATATATAGTCCATTTTAATTTATTGATTTTTTTAATATTTCATACTATATCTTTATTTTTTAATTATTAACTTTTAAATGACACATAATAATTGTACATATTTATGGGGTACAGAGTGATATTTTGATACATGTACTCAATGCGTAATGTTTAGACTGAGGTAGTTAGCATGTCCATCACTGGAAACATGTATCATTTTCTTTGTGTTGGGAACATTGCTTGGGGTCTGTAATGAACAATAATTTGTTGTATATTTCAAATGGCTAGAAGAAGCTTATATTCTAGTAGAAGAAATTAATAACAAGCCAGAAAATAAAGAAAAGCTTCCCTTTCCCAGTGAAATAAGAACTGGGTGAGAGATGGCCCCACATCTCACCAGTGAAGATGCCTGCATTCTGGACAGTGCCAAAGGGTAAGTCATGAACTGCTAAGGGAGACCACTCCAGAAAGTCTTCATCATCCAGGGGTGACCTGAGTCACTCATGCTGTACATCTTGTGACTGCTGCCCGTGGGTGTAAGGATATCTTGTTCCTTCCTTTGTCTGGATGCTACCAGTAACTCTTACTAGGATGAGTAAGAACAAGTGGTAATTTTGAAATTAATATGTTCCATTAACTTATAAGTGCAAGACAATTTTTTTGGTTTTGTGGGGCTTTTTACATTTTTATATCAATGCTGAAGAGTAGCCTCTGTCTGTATATCCAGGATCATTTTCTATCTCTTCATATCTTATACTTAATGGCTCTAGAATGCCCCACGTACTTGTAAATTCCCTTTACATAATATTTGTTTCACACCTTCAGATCTTTGCTTATCCTGTTTCCTTTGATTGGAAGACACTTTCCACCCAATCTTAGCCTAAGTAATTCCTACTGTTTTGTCCAAGCTCAGCTCAGCACCATTCTCTATAGAAATACTTAGTAATCCCTCTTCTACACACCCATAAACTTTCATGTTGTATTAAAATTATCTGTGTTTTATCTTCAAGACTGAATGCACTTATTCACTCATTCAAAAAAGTTTTATATCTATTATTAGACAGGCATTCACTCCTTCATCTATTCATTTAACAAATATTTATTCACTGTCTACTATGAGCCAGGCACTTGTTTTCAGTGCTCAAGATACCACAGTGAGGAAGACAGTAAATTGCCCGGCTGTCTCCATCATGAAGGTGACATTGTAGTGTAATTTCAGATGGTGATATGCTATGAAGTAAGCTATGGGCAACTTAGTGACTGGGAATGGGTGGGCTGTCATTACAGAGTGCTCAGACATGGCCTCTTTGAGAAGATGATATTGGAGAAGATTCATCAGTGAAGCAAAAGGAATGCCAGGGCAGGGAGAGAATCTCACTCACTCACAAAGAGAATCTCACTCATTCACAGAGTATTCCAGCCCCTGAGGCAGGAAGGAGTTGCCATGTTCTAGAGGCAGCAAGAAGAATGATGTGGCTGGAAGGGAGTGAGCAAGGCAGAAGCGATGAGAATGTTGGAGAGAATCTCACTCACTCACAGAGTATTCCAGCCCCTGAGGCAGGAAGGAGTTGCCATGTTCTAGGGGCAGCAAGAAGAATGATGTGGCTGGAAGGGAGTGAGCAAGGCAGAAGCGATGAGAATGTTGCATAGGCGGTGGCCAGATGAGGTAGAACCTCACAGGAGTTGGGATTTTACTCTAAATGAGATGGGGGTTTTGACAAGGACAGTAACTGGATCTGATGTAATTTTAAACATTACTCTCATAGCTGTGTGGAGAATAAAGCAAAGAGGGAGAAACAGGACTGAGTGGCCAGATATGACACGAGTACCAGGGATGCAGTGATGAGCAAGAAAGAGACTTAAAGGCACACAGGAAGGTGACGAAGAACAAGGACCCTGGAGCCTGGCTTCCTGGGCCTGAACCCTGGCTGCCCACCTTATGTCATGTGGCCTTATGCAATTTATTTAATGTGTTTGTGCTTCAGTTTCTTTGTTTGTAAAAATAGGGATAATGGTAACAATAAACACCTCCTGGGGCTATTGTAAAGATTAAATGAGTTAATACACATTTAGACCAGTTGCTGTCAGAAAATAGGTTCATTACAAATGTTAGCTATAAACATTACGGACCAGGCACTGGAATTGGAATTGGAATTGAGTGTTTGCAAGGGCTACAGTGCGTGTTAAACAAGGTACTAGGGAACCACAGAGGAGTTCCATCCTAGTCCTGGCCGTCAGCACNACGAGTACCAGGGATGCAGTGATGAGCAAGAAAGAGACTTAAAGGCACACAGGAAGGTGACGAAGAACAAGGACCCTGGAGCCTGGCTTCCTGGGCCTGAACCCTGGCTGCCCACCTTATGTCATGTGACCTTATGCAATTTATTTAATGTGTTTGTGCTTCAGTTTCTTTGTTTGTAAAAATAGGGATAATGATAACAATAAACACCTCCTGGGGCTATTGTAAAGATTAAATGAGTTAATACACATTTAGACCAGTTGCTGGCAGAAAATAGGTTCATTACAAATGTTAGCTATAAACATTACGGACCAGGCACTGGAATTGGAATTGGAATTGATTGTTTGCAAGGGCTACAGTGAGTGTTAAACAAGGTACTAGGGAACCACAGAGGAGTTCCATCCTAGTCCTGGCCGTCAGCACAGTTGCGGGGCACAAAACAGGTGCAAAATAAATGCTGAATTTGGTCAAATTATATGGTCTTTCCTTCTCAGATAGGTCTTTGGATATCAATTTTAAGTTCTGCACAGGGCTATTACCTGCACATAAGAATCATTAATCTCTGAGTTTGTTACAGTAGAAGTCATCTTCACTTTTAACTAGTTTTTTAATTAGTATTTCCTCTAATTATCATATAAAATTCATTTAAGTTCAATTATTCTTCTAAGAAAAATGTTACTCCTTGGTAACAAGAAAGATATGATAGTCCCCACAGATCACAGAAATGTGAATCTGCAGCCATGGCTTACTAAATGTACACCCAACTTGGTCCCGAAAGCATCACTGCCTTCCCTAATTTATTAGCAGTGAGTCATTACAGCACGAGAGTATCTTATGGATTGTATTTGGGAATAAAATGAACTAAAGAAAATGACCTTGTAAAAAAACATCGTGAATGACTGTATAATTACTAAAATACCACCACAGGAGAGCCCAGTGCCTTTCCTTGAGAGCATGTTCTCCTTCAGAAGAAAGACCTCTAACTGATGACTCCCAAGGACAAGCACATAAAGGCGATGAATCACTTTCCAGTTTTCATCAGTGAATCACAGTTGAGATCACCACTACTTAATTTGAGCTTTTCAAACACATGAGTCACCACACGAGGCTCTGCATTCTAAATTAGAATGAGAACAGATTTCGTGATGTTCAGTCAAGTAGCTCTTAGGGAGTCTTTCTTCTGGAACCAGGATAGTGTGCCTGGAGTGGAGGAAGGGATACGGTACATCAGATGTATTCCAAACAGCCAGCTCAGGCCTGAATACACTACCCCAGCAGCTCTCTGGTAACTGGCACAGTAGTCACTTCCTAAAGTTAGAGAGTAGAGAGAACACCAAGGCTATAATAGTTCCACTAAAACAACAGGATCCAGAGACACTCTCAGGCCCGGGAAGCCTATCATCAAAGTTTCAGGTATTTCCTTCTTTTATTAAAGGCATTAGCACTTAGAATTGTCTTCTCTAATCCAAGTCATACTGTCATCCTGGGAGAGCTCCATAGCCACATGGATGACCTACCCAATTCCCTAACCTCCAACTCCTTTGGCCTCCTTAGTGCTAATGACCTTCATCTCACATTTCCCATTTCTTCTCACCCATACTCCCACGCCCATCCTAGATTGCTCTATGTCTGTTATTACTTGGAACTATTCTATCTCTCAAATATTAAATTCAAACACACCACTGAACCTTCTTTCCAACTTTCTCATTCAGTTACTTCTACTCTATACTTCCTCAACCTCATCATGACGTCCAGATACCCTCTTTTTTCTCCCATTATCAGCCCATCTTGTCCACTTCTTTTGCAATAATAGTTGTCACAGTAGTAGTAATAGCAATAACAAGTAAATAATAACAATTAACAATAGCAAGTAACATTTGTTGAGTTCTTAACTTTATGCCAGGGACTGTATTAGGCACTTACATCATTTAATTGATGATTTACATCATTTAACTCTCAGGACTACTCTATCAACTAGGTGTCAAAGGCCTTAGTCTAGCCTTCCATGCTAAGCCCTTTCTAGGTCTTTAACTGATTATATACTGCTCATCCTTACAATGTATGATGCTTAGTCATCAATCTGAAACCTAGGACAATGATAAAGGGCAGCATGTGCAGCCTTATAAGTAATTATAATGCAGCATGCTAAGCCCTTTCTAGGTCTTTAACTGATTATATACTGCTCATCCTTACAATGTATGATGCTTAGTCATCATTCTGAAACCTAGGACAATGATAAAGGGCAGCATGTGCAGCCTTATAAGTAATTATAATGCAGTTTGGATGTGACATATATTGGGATATAAGAGACTTGGTAAGCTCCTACTCATGGCTTCCTGCAATCTAGCAGGATCTCATCCTAGACAGGTAAAACACCATCACCACCAATCTGTGAAGTGCTGGGGACCTGAGAAGCCACACCTATCTCACATTCCTTAAGTGAGATATATGGCATCCTCTGGTGAGAACGCATCCTTTTCTCTTATAACATCTCTCTTAGTTCATTCAGGCTTTGTTATGGTATAACAAAACACCATAGACTGGGTAGCTTATGAACAACAGAAATTTATTTTTCACAGTTCTGGAGGCTGGAAAATCTACGATCAAGGTCCTAGAGATTCTGTATCTCCCATTTCCTGGTTCATAAATGGCACCTTCTCTCTGCATCCTCATGTGGCAGAAGGGGCAAACAAGCCCCTTTGGGCCTCTTTTACACGGACACTAATCCCAGTCATGAGGGTTTTGTCTTTATGACCTAATCAGATCCCCAAAGCCCCACTTCTTAATACCATCACCATGAGGGTTAGAATTTCAACATATGAATTTTAGGGGGACACACTCAGACCATACCAATGTTTGTATACATCTATGCATTAGAGTTTGCCAAGCCTCCAGCCTGTCTGAAGGATTACTACAGATAGATTATTATCCCCATTTTACAACCTAGACTTTATCATGTCAAATACTGTCTTGCAAATAATTTCATCTCCTTTCCCCAAGAGTAATTTCATAACACTTGTCTGTTCAAACCTTTATCCAGCCCAGATTTCTCTCCTGACTTATAGAACCATATAAACAACTTCCTTCTTGACATTTTTCCTTTGCTATTCAATATACTCAAACTTAGCTGGTCCAAAATCTAACTCATCTTCTCCCCAAAACTATTCCTCCACTGCATCCCCATCTTGTTGACTAATGCAACCAGTTGCCCAGCCTCGCAAGCCTAAAACCTGGGCATGCACCTTTGCTCTTCCTCTTCCTCACAGCCCAGATCCAAACAAATCATGTTGATCTTATCCCTATTATCTCTGAAGTCCATGTGCTTCTGTCTACTCACACCATAGCTCAATTCAGATCAACAGTTTCTCTAATTTGGAAGAGTTTAATCTAGTCTTCCTGCCACCTGTCTTGTCCCCTACCATTCATCTCCACACTGTAAACATTTTAGATTTTTCTAAAGGGAAAGCTTGATAACATTCTTTCTGTGCTTGATACTTTTAATGATTTTTCCCATTGTCCTAGAGGTAATGTTCAAATTAGCATTAAAGTCTGTCATTAACTGATCTATATCTATCCCTTCATCTCCCTCTGGCCCCTTGCCTATTGTATTCTACTTCCAGATATGCTGAACTACTTGCAGATCTGTCAACGCTCTCTCACCTTCAGACTTTTTCATATGTGTTTCCTGTGCTCAAAACACTATTCCACACACACCTCATTCCTGCACACCTGTACACACATGCACACCATAGCCCCAGCATGGTTGTCTCTTTCTTGCTCCTCATACCTGAAGACTTCCCTATCACCACCACCACCACTATCCCAAGGTTGGATTAGGTAATCTCCATAAGTGGACCTTTATTACTCAATTATAGTAAACATACCATATGGCCATTACATATTTACTTGACTGTTTCCCCTACCCAACATAAAGCCCCTGGAGGGCAAGAAATATGTATCATTCAACACCCAGTGCTAAACCCAGTGTCCGGTAGTGCATACAAGGTGGTCAAAGATTATTGGTTGAATTGATTTGGTTTGATTGAGATCTCAACCCCTTGAGGGCACATACTAACCAGGTATCCTCCTCACAGAATCTCCCAGAAGGATAAAGCAATAAGAGGCTTGAATCTAGAGCTACCCTTCATTAATAAGAGCTTTTAAAAATTTTATTAGAATCCTATTTGTACTATAAAATTGATTTCATCACCAACTTACAGCAAGACTGTCCTATAAACCTCTGACTAGACTGGTTTTATATGGTATAATAAATGTGTGATCTCTTCTGTTTAAGAGAATACATATGCATAGAATTATACACTCAGACATACATATACAGACATATTAGTTTCCTATTGCTGCATAACAAATTACCATCAACTTGTAACTGTAAATAACATAAATTTATTATCTACAGTTTTCCTGGCTCAGGTGTCCAGCATATTTTAGCTAGGCCTTCTATTCAGGGTCTTGAATTTGAATGAAATCAAGATATCAACTGAGCTGTGTTCTCATCAGGAGGCTCTGGGAAAGAATCATCTTCCAAGCTCATTTTGACAAAATCCAGTTCTTGTGATTGTGGGACTAAGGTCTTGCATTAGTCCATTCCTGTTGCTTATAACAAAATACACAGAACTGGGTGATTTATAAAGAAAATGAAGTTTATTGCTACAGTTTCTGAGGCTGAGAAGTCCAAAGTCCATCTGGTTGTGGCAAAAGTGACCCAGGGGTCTCACACTGCAAGATGGTGGAAGCAGAGAGAGCAGAGAGAGAGACAGACAGACTCTCCTCTCTGTTCTTTTAAAGCCCTCAGAACCACACCCATAACCACCATTTTTAATCCATTCACTACTGCACAGTCCTACAATCCCATCACTTCTTCAAGGCTCTACCTTTCAATTACCATAATAGGATTTCCCACTGTTGGGAAAATGGAACAATTTGGTCAGGCTCCCCTCACCTCAGGACCAGACAGGGGCTGTTATGTAAACATTGTGTGTATGGGTGGAGTGAGTGCGCCTGCGTGGTGCCACTTTGGCTGGTGTTTTACTGCCTCCCGTGCCCACCCTGTGTAGCCATGTTTTTTACAGACCTGCAGCTTCCAAGTACATTTCGGCCAGTTACCTAGCTCATAGACCTGCATGAAGGGGTCTAGTGACCCAGCCTGGTGTGTGAAGAGTTTGTGACCCAGTCTGTGAATGGGCTTGAGGGGTCTGGGAGCTCCAGACTCAGCCCTAGCTAAACCATAGGCCCAGTTGGTGCAGGATTAGTGGCAGGTAAAAGAGCCGCAACAACTAGCATGGTTGCCTACCTTTACAATTGTCGTCACGAACAGGATTAAAAGCTAGACAATCGGTGCTGTGAGTAGGATTCACGACATCAGCCTTAGCCTTAGCCTTGTAGTAATCCTTGTCGTAGCCAGACACCCACCCTCTTAACAGTCACACTGGGGGCTATGCTTCTAATACATAAAACTAGGGGAACACAATTCAAGCTTCAATGAGTTTTAGGGGTACATAATTCAATCCACTACTGTCTCCATTCTCTACTGGCAGCCGTTGGCCAGAGGAGAGTCTCAGCTCCTAGTGGTTACTCACATTCCTCTATCTGTGGGTCTCTCCATCCTCAAGCCTGCTATGACCCGTTGAGTTCTTCTTATGCTTTAAAGCTCTGACTTCTGCTTCTCCAACCAGCAAGAGAAAACACTCTTGTTTTAAAGGGTTCAAGTGATTAGGATAGGCCTGGATAACCTCTCTATCTTAAGGTCAACTGATTAATAACCTTAATTACATCTATAAAACCCTTTTTTCCTGAATGCAGTGGATTGAATTATGTCCCCCCAAAACTCACTGAAGCTTGAATTGTGTTCCCCAAGTTTTATGTATTAGAAACTTAGCTCCCACTGTGACTGTTAAGAGGGTGGGAAATCCTATTATGGTAATTGAAAGGTGGAGCCTTGAAGAGGTCATGGGATTGTAGGACTGTGCAGTAGTGAATGGATTAAAAATGGTGGTCAAGGGCGTGGTTCTGCAGGCTTTAAAAGAAGAGGAGAGTCTGTCTTGCTGTCTTTTGCTCTCTCTGCTTCCACCGTCTTGCAATGAGAGACCCCTGGTCACTGTCACCACCACCAGATGAACTTTGGACTTCTCACCCTCAGAAACTGTAAGCAATAAATTTCATTTTTCTAGGGCCAGCCCATGGCTCACCTGGGAGAGTGTGGTGCTGATAACACCAAGGCCACGGGTTCAGATCCCTATATAGGGATGGCCAGTTAGTTCACTTGGGGGAGCGTGGTGCTGACAACACCAAGTGAAGGGTTAAGATCCCCTTACCAGTCATCTTTTAAAATAAATAAATAAATAAATATTTCATTTTTCTTTATAAATTACCCAGTTCCAAGTATTTTGTTATAAGCAATCTAAACAGACTAATACAATGAACATACCATAATCAGGGTGTAACACTAGAGGACAGAGAACAAGGGATCATCTTGGAATACTGCCTACCACAGTCTACCCTCTGGTCCCCTGATTCACCATGTTCATAAGTTCCCAAGGTTCCCAGTAGAGTATCAACTCAAAGTCGAAAATTCTCACCTAAATCTCAATCGTCCATAGGTCCAAAATCTCATCATTGAAATCCTCTAAAGCAGGTGGGGATAGGCTTCAGAGTAACTCATAATGATAATACCTAGGCAGAATTCCTCTCCATCTGCAGACCTACAAAACTAAAGGGACACGTAATGTTTCCCCAATAATGCAAACACCATGGTGGGACAATCTAGGATGACAGTTCAAAAAAGATAGAAATGGAAGGAGACATCAGTCCAAAGCAAGTTTGAAATGCATCCAGGCAAACTCTAGCTAAAGTTCCTTAATTAGGTTGTACAGCCTGGGAATAATCCTTCCTGGTTCTCAATTCTGCACTCTAGGTACTTGCTTCTGCCCTTCAAGTCATCCTTGCTTTTATGAAAAAAAAAAAAAAAAAAAAAAAAAAAAAAAAAGGTAGAACATGCTTTCAGCTGAGTAGTTTTATTAACTTGCTTCCCGGCAATAAAATTGAGGAATAGGAGAGTTCTGAATGCCTCCTTTCATTTTTTACTTTTTCCAGACCTTCAGTCCATGATAGTAGTGTTTCTGTTGATATAATTTTCTCAAAAATATTATGGCTCTTATCAGTTTCCTAGGGCCACTGTCACAAGTTACCACAAAGTAGGTGGTACAAATCTTTCCATGAACTTTCTGAAGTACCCTTGTATGTGTCAAAATTCCCCTCATCTAATTAGGACACCAGTCATTAGATTAGGGCCCACTCTAAACCAGTAGGTTAAGATGATCTCATCTTAACATGATTACATGTGCAAAGCCCTATTTCCAAATAAGGTCACATTCATAGGTCCAAGGAAGACATGAATTCTGGGAGAGAACTATTCAACTCACCACATGGTCCTTCCCTGAATTTCATAGGGTTTCACTTCATTAGACAAAAGCCATGCTCACAAATCTTTCTGAGATAATCTCCTATCTTTGGCTTCTGCTGAGACGGCTGAAGGACAACAACCCCAAGCTTCTGAAAGGCCTCTAGTTTGATGTATCTGTGAGTCACAA
Source organism: Galeopterus variegatus (assembly GCF_000696425.1). Classification (NCBI taxonomy): domain Eukaryota; kingdom Metazoa; phylum Chordata; class Mammalia; order Dermoptera; family Cynocephalidae; genus Galeopterus; species Galeopterus variegatus. The sequence continues at coordinate 188,884 of NW_007730165.1, forward strand.
CCTTAATATCTTAGAAGAGCTTTCTATATGACTCAGTACTTTGACCTTCTGGTCTTTCCAAGGTTCCAGGAAAAAGCTGGACAGTCCCAGTCTTTCTCTTCTCTATGCCTTGCTTTCAGAAGCCATTTCTGATACTTAGCATCTTTTGCCATCTGGAAAGGCTGAGAATTCTCAAAATAATCCAGTTTGGGTCCCTTTATGTTTACCAGTTTTTCCCTCAAATTATTTCTTTTTTCTCACATTTTAGTATAAGTTGCAAGAAGAAACAAGCCAGCGCCTTCAACACTTTGCTTGGAAATCTCCTCAGCTGTGTATCCAGGTTTGTCACTTAAAAATTGTGCTTTCCATATAACTACAGTACATAATTTCTCTAAGCTTTCTGTCACCACATAGCAGAGATTCTTTTTCTTCCAGTTCCAATAACATGTTTCTTACTTCCTTCTGAGTCCTCACCAACAGTGTTCTAAAAGCTCAGATTTCCCTTTTGTTTGTTTGTTTAATTGTAACATAGTCAATTGTACTTATCTGTGGGGTACAGAGTTGAATATGATTATCTGTGTGCAATATGTGATGCTCAAATCAGGATAATTAGATATTCAACATTATACAACATAATCGTTTCCTATGGCCCTTTACCAATTCCTCCCTTTCCCTCCTTCCCCTCTCCCTTTCCTACCTCTAAGCCCAGATTTCTAATAACAATCTGTTCGTGGTGATTTAGACTTTCTCTAAGGCAATTTAGGTTTTCTCTATAATGCTCCTCCCTTCCTTCTGAGCTTTCACCAACTATATCTTTTTTTTTTTTTTTTGTCTTTTTCCATGTCTGGCAACGGATCGCAACCCTCAGTGTCGCCCCCACACCGGACCGGGACCTGCAACGGGATCGCAACCCTCGGTGTTGCTCCCGCGCCTCACTCAGCCAGTGAGCGGAACCGGTCTGTATGTGGGATCCGAACCCTTGGCGGAAGCGCCGATGCGCTTCCCAAGCGGCGCACTATAGCAGTGCGCCACCAGGCCGGCCCATCACCAACTATATCTTTAATGTTTTTATTTCTATTTGAGGCAATTTAGGCTTCTTCTATTANTTTTTTAAAAAAAAAAAAAAAAAAAAAAAAAAAAAAAAGGTAGAACATGCTTTCAGCTGAGTAGTTTTATTAACTTGCTTCCCGGCAATAAAATTGAGGAATAGGAGAGTTCTGAATGCCTCCTTTCATTTTTTACTTTTTCCAGACCTTCAGTCCATGATAGTAGTGTTTCTGTTGATATAATTTTCTCAAAAATATTATGGCTCTTATCAGTTTCCTAGGGCCACTGTCACAAGTTACCACAAAGTAGGTGGTACAAATCTTTCCATGAACTTTCTGAAGTACCCTTGTATGTGTCAAAATTCCCCTCATCTAATTAGGACACCAGTCATTAGATTAGGGCCCACTCTAAACCAGTAGGTTAAGATGATCTCATCTTAACATGATTACATGTGCAAAGCCCTATTTCCAAATAAGGTCACATTCATAGGTCCAAGGAAGACATGAATTCTGGGAGAGAACTATTCAACTCACCACATGGTCCTTCCCTGAATTTCATAGGGTTTCACTTCATTAGACAAAAGCCATGCTCACAAATCTTTCTGAGATAATCTCCTATCTTTGGCTTCTGCTGAGACGGCTGAAGGACAACAACCCCAAGCTTCTGAAAGGCCTCTAGTTTGATGTATCTGTGAGTCACAACCTTAATATCTTAGAAGAGCTTTCTATATGACTCAGTACTTTGACCTTCTGGTCTTTCCAAGGTTCCAGGAAAAAGCTGGACAGTCCCAGTCTTTCTCTTCTCTATGCCTTGCTTTCAGAAGCCATTTCTGATACTTAGCATCTTTTGCCATCTGGAAAGGCTGAGAATTCTCAAAATAATCCAGTTTGGGTCCCTTTATGTTTACCAGTTTTTCCCTCAAATTATTTCTTTTTTCTCACATTTTAGTATAAGTTGCAAGAAGAAACAAGCCAGCGCCTTCAACACTTTGCTTGGAAATCTCCTCAGCTGTGTATCCAGGTTTGTCACTTAAAAATTGTGCTTTCCATATAACTACAGTACATAATTTCTCTAAGCTTTCTGTCACCACATAGCAGAGATTCTTTTTCTTCCAGTTCCAATAACATGTTTCTTACTTCCTTCTGAGTCCTCACCAACAGTGTTCTAAAAGCTCAGATTTCCCTTTTGTTTGTTTGTTTAATTGTAACATAGTCAATTGTACTTATCTGTGGGGTACAGAGTTGAATATGATTATCTGTGTGCAATATGTGATGCTCAAATCAGGATAATTAGATATTCAACATTATACAACATAATCATTTTCTATGGCCCTTTACCAATTCCTCCCTTTCCCTCCTTCCCCTCTCCCTTTCCCACCTCTAAGCCCAGATTTCTAATAACAATCTGTTCGTGGTGATTTAGACTTTCTCTAAGGCAATTTAGGTTTTCTCTATAATGCTCCTCACTTCCTTCTGAGCTTTCACCAACTATATCTTTAATGTTTTTATTTCTATTTGAGGCAATTTAGGCTTCTTCTATTATGTTCCTCAAAATTCTTCCAGCCTCCAGCCACTGCCTGATTCCAAAACCACATCTACACTTTCGGTATTTGTTACAGCAGTATCAACTTTCAAGTGCCAAAATCTGTATTAGTCTTCTATTGCTACATAATTAATTGTGACAAACTTAGCAGCTATAAGCAATACAAATTTATTATCTCTCAGTTTCCACGGATCAGGGGTCTGGCACTTTTTAGCTGGTTCTTCTGTTTAGGATCAATAGGGCTGAAATCAAGGTCCTGGCTAAGCTGGAGGTGCTATACAAGATTTACCTCCAAGTTCATTCAGACGGTTGGCAGAATCCCATTCTTTCTGGTTTTAGTACTGAAGTCTCCATTCACTTGCTGACTGTTGGGCAGGGGTCACTCTCAGCTCCTAGAGATCACTCACATTTCTCAGCCTGTAGATCCTGCCATCTTCAACTCAGCATTTTTAATTCTTCATATGCTTTGAAGCTCTGACTTCTCTTTCTCCAACTAACCAGAGAAAACTCTCTGCTTTTAGAAGGTTCATGTGATTAAGTTAGGCCTACCTGGATAATCTTATCTTAAGGTCAACTGGTCAATAACTTGACTATCTCTGTAAAAGTCCTTTTGCAAAGTGCCATCATAATCACAGGAATAACCCCAGAGGGTAGAGATCATGGACAGCCAGCTTAGAATCCTTACTCTCACACATCCTTACAGTGCAAATACTCCAGAAATATATTAACAGTGGCAACTTTTAGTTTCTATTCCACCCTGCTCTTTTATTTTGTATAATAAATAAATCCTATAACTTTGCAGTCAGAAAAATTCAGAATTATACTGTTATTAGTATAATTCAAATCACAGTGACCTTACAGAATGTTGGAGCTATATGCTTGCCCACTTGCAGTGACTACGACTGCATGAAGTACTGATTGCAAAAGATAGAATGGTTAGTTTTTAGAAAATGAGTTCTGTTACATTGCAAGGTTTTTCTGCAAATACACACACACACACACACATGTTTCAAATAAAATGGATTTATCATTAACGACAGTTTGAGAATAGGTGGTTTTTAAAGGCATGCCTGGCTTCTTATTTTTTCTGCTTTTATAGCAAAAGAAGCCAAAATGCCAAGGTCCCATTAGCTATAACCAACTAGCTGCTTCCAACTGAAATAGCAGAGCAGGACTGCATGATGCAATTGGATTTCAATTTTACCACTCATTCACCAAATGTTTACTGAGTTCCCCCTATATGCAGAGCACTTGGGTGCAGAGATACAGATGGTACCACCCTGAACCCAAGTGAAGAGCTCAAATTTTCTCATTTTGCCCAGCAGGCAAGTTTTTTATATCACTTCAATGAGTCAGAATTGTACTTTAAATGTTAACTGTCAAATTTTAGAGGACATTTGAGGCATCCTAAAAAATATTTTCATAATTAATCAAAAAGAAACCTGCATTCCAATCAATGTTTATTCCCTGATTCTTAAAAAACTTATGTTTTAAAAAAAGAATGTGGCAAATTGTAATTTTTTTTTAAATATGACCATTGGTTAGACATACTCTTGGCTATTCTGACAAATAAGAATCAGGCAAAGACTGAGGTCACATACCTTTAAGGTCATATCTCTTTGTCAAAATCACCTCTTCTTTGGAAGAGTACAGTAGTTACCTCCAAATGCCACCTACTTTGAAAACATCTTGGCTTATCCTTAGTCTAACCCCGCCAACCCTCCAAATCAGCCCAGCAGCAATCCTGGCAGACCTTGAAAAAAATGGAACACTGGGCTGCTCGTGAGCTGTTTCCACTAGAGCATACCACATTTTATAGGGGAAAGACAATAGTCATTTGGAAGGCCTACCTCTTGAGGAGCGAAGCATTGTACTACGGCCTGGCACGTTAACATATTTTCAAACTTCTTGGCTTAATGAATTCCTAACCTTTACATTCAGTAGCTGTTCTCCACCTGCTTACAATTCTTCATCATGCACAGTAACTCTTCTGATCAGAGTTGGAGCAAGTGGAGAAGGACTACGAAGGAGAACCCAAAGGAGGGCAGTAGGTCCTGGAGCTGAGGGAGGGCAAGGAGGAAGAGCCCAGTCTGACAGATGTGGGTTCTTTCTCTATTCATCTTTTCTATTACCCCTACCCCTTTTGACTTCTTTCCTCCATTTAACTGTCTTTCACTATATTCCTTCTCTTCTCTCATCTGAGAGATCTTTCCTGCCACCACTAGTTGCCCAAAGTCTGCCCAGACATCCCCATCTCCTTACCCTGCACCACCACTAGCCCTGCAGGTGCTTAGCAAGTCGTGCTATGCTCCCAAGGGCTTTCCTTGGTTAAAAGCCACAGTCTTCTACGAACTTACTGATCACCTTTTTATCTACTCATCAAAGGTGTCAGGCCCAGCCTAGATTCTGGGGATTAGGAGGAGAACTAGACCTGATCTCTACCTCAAGGAACAGAGGGAACACTCAAGCACACAAGGGTCTATAATACCCTGAGTAAGTTTGTACGTGATAGAGTGGAGGAAGGGTGGATTCAACCTGACTTGGTGCACTAAAGGCAGCCAAATTTTAACATATGCCCCACACCCCAAAAAATCCCATAGGCTAAAACAAAGAAATAAACCAAAAATTACTACCAGTCCAACCCAATCAGGTGCAAGACAACAAGAATTTCAAAAGGATATCTGGGAGCTGGGTTGAAATTGGGACAGGACTGCTTTCCAGGGAAGGATCACAAGCACAACAAGTATATTTCTAGAAAGAGGTTTGTGTGCCAGGAGAAAGGGAGGCCAAGGTTTAAGAGGTACATTGCAGGAAGATTCAGGATATACTACTGTATCTCTGTTTATCTTGGTAAATTCTTTGTTCAGAAAGAAGTATGAGATGAGCTTAAGTTCATAAATATAAGGGGCAGGATATGTACCAATGTATGGGGAAAAAAGTGCTTATCTTGACTAAAAATAACACAGTGTGGTCTCTTTGCAAGTCAGTAAGTAGAACTATAGAGAAAGAATTGGAGAGACCTAGAGGCCATTCCTTCCCCAGCATCCTTCTGAAATATTTGAAAAAACTTAATATTGTCCTGTAATGTTAAGACTGCTCTTTGTAAACATGTTATAAATCCCTTTCCATGGAAGGATCTCCCCCCAATATTTTTTTTTTTTTT
>NW_007730165.1:195334-197487 GCF_000696425.1 Galeopterus variegatus
CCATTTGTATTGTCAGGGCTAGGGCTCAGACCTTTCAAACCCATTGTACAGACTGGGTCACAAACCCTTCATATGCCTGGCTGGGTCACCAGACTCCTCACACGCAATTCCATGCTAGATAATCGGGAAAGATCCCGGGAGCCGTTGGCAGAAGACACGAGCAACAGCAGAAGTGGCATCAGCAGCAGCAGCGGCCTCTTGGAGGGTCGCAGGGGCACTAGCAGTAACAGCTTCCAGCAACAGCTTCCAGCAGTAGTAACGGCCTCCCCATGACCCCTGGGGACATCCCGGGCATGGGGGGAGGGGGGAGCTGGTAGATCAGAGCCACTCGTCCTTTATATTTAAGTCCATAACCCAGGACACCTGGGTGCACATGCGCAATTACATTAGATAATAATCAAGGAACACCTGGGCATACGTGCATATTTACAATGCTCAGTAAGATTCTGAACATCTGAGAAGCCCTGACCATTTTCCTTCATTTTCCCAACATGACCAAAGACACATATTAGCAACCTAATTCTAGGCTTGAAGACAATGAGTTTGAAAGATCACTTTCAAAGTCGCATGTTCCAACCTATAACAGAAAAGTTAAAAAGGGTGGCAGAGAGAGGGGGGCTAGAAACAGCAGAGATCCCACAAGCGGGTGGCAACCCAGACCAACTGGAGAGTGCAGAGACTGGGTAAGAGAAAATGTCAAAGTTTCCTTTGGAGGCTGGCCTCTCTTCATTCTTCTTTCAGTCATTCCTTTGTTCATTGGTAAAATATTTAAGAGCTTTCTTCATGCCATCTGCTATGCAAGATGCTAGGGGTGTAGAGATGAATCAACAATTCAGCTCAGCCCCTTAAGATATTTTTCATCTAAGACTAAGACAGGGATGTACGTGATCTTAATACAGTGTGAGAAATACAAAAACAGATATGGGTGCCAAAAGCCATCAGAATACAAAGGAAAGTGCACCTCATTAAGGGTCAAGGAAACCTTCTCAAAGAAGGGGACATCTCAGCTGAATCTTGAAGGAGGTAAAAAGTTTCCCAGGTGAAACAGAGACAGGATGGAAGGGAAGTGTATACAAAAGCCTGGAGACAGGACACCTCGTGGAGTGCTGAAAAGCAGAATAACGCAGAATAGCTCCCTCCTTCCCCACGATCTTCACATCACTAATGATGATGGTGATGATTTTATCTTTCATTTAACTCAAATCAGGCTGGTGCTAACTCACAGGTCCCACTGGGGGATCTACCAGTCACCACAAAATCACTCCTGTGTGTGAAATTGCCTCTTTATCCCGGCCTCACTGTTCTTGAGGTTTGTTTCTACAATGGATCTGTGGGCAGGTTGAAAGTGACTATCCAAGTTAGCCCTTCTGGAAGCCAGAGGGGACAAAATTCTAGGCATCCTGGACGTTGTCCAGCTGCTGTATTTACTTCTCAGGTTCCCAGCAAAGATCTGAGGTTCCCTGCAACTGTGAAGAAGAGCCTGGAACCTGGTCCTTCCCTGAGCCTTGGGAAGGAAGGGCCTTTAAAAGGGGCCAGCAAAGTGTCCTCAGGAGAAAGTAATTCTACATCACACGGGTGAGAGTCACCAGAGAATAACGTTGTGCTTTATTTAAACAACGAGCTAGAAATTCCCTTACTGGGAAGTGAAAAGAAGGAAGAAATGCAATTTAAGTTCTCAGAAAATGGGTCAGAATATTCACTAAAGCATATAAATAAATTAATAAATAGATAACCCTTACCTTAGCATAATGCAGCGTGGCCCATGATTAAACAGGCCCTCTGCCCGGCGTGGCTCCCGTGCTCAGGGTTTCCAACTGCATTATCCGGAACCATCGAAATGGCCGGTATTGGACCTTTTACTGGCTCCCCAAAATGGCACTTGGACGTGGTTCATTCAATCCTCAACTTATTTTATGCAGTAGTGACCTTTATATCGCCCTTTATGCTGATAACTAAGTGAGGCACAGAGAAGTTAGTAACTTGCTAGGGTCTCGCTCGCTCGTGCATCCTCTCCCCAACACGCACACGTTCCTCCCCTGTGCGACCCCCGCTCCCGCCCTCCCCCAGGCACATGCTCGCCTCCACCCCGCAGTGTCCCGGTAGTGCGGCCCCGGCAGGCGCCGTCCACAGTCCGGAGTGGGCGTCCCGGAGCC
>NW_007730165.1:198705-202440 GCF_000696425.1 Galeopterus variegatus
ATTCGACAAAGACATCGAATGCCAATTCTGTGCCAGGCACTGACTTTAAGTTTCTCATTCTGGAAAAGGAGACCCCTAGAATGCAGGGTAACCTGGAAGGTTACTCCTTGCTATGGGTCGAATTGTGTCCCCCAAATGTTCATGTATTAATCCCCACTGTAACAGTGTTGAGGGTGAGAAATTTTATTATGTTAATTGAAAGGTAATTAGGTTGTACAGACCATGCTCCAGTGAATGGATTGATCCACTTGCAGAGTAATAAGTTGGTTTCATGGATGGTCATGGGGGTGGTTCTGATGGCTTTATAAGGAGGGTGAGTGAGCAGATTAGCTCTCTTTTGCTCAAGCCACTTGCCATGTGACAGCCTGTGTTCTGTAAAGTCACCACCCACCAACAAGGCCCTCACCAGATGCTTTGCCTGGATTTTGGACTTCCCAGCCTGTAAGGAATAAATTTTATTTCTTTATAAGTTACTCAAGTTTCGGATATTTTGTTATAAGCAACAGAGACTAGACTAATACACCCTTATAGATCTGTGATTGGCACATTGGAAGGGCCCCTGAGACTTTGCCAAGGGTATATGTCATATTTCTCATATATGTCATATATGAGAAGACTTGATTAGAACATATATTTCCAGTGCCTGCATCACAGTGAAGTCCAAAAAAGGTTTTGTTTGTTTGTTTGTTCATTTGTTTGCTTTCATCTTTCCTTCTCTTTCTTTCTCACTCGTTTTTAATTAATATCTGAGAATTATTAGGATGCACTCATCTCCTCCATAAGACCCTTTGGTCTGAAACCAAGGTCTCCCAGAAGGGGACATAGGGACACATCCAGAGAGTTCCTGAGGAAGTGCTAACCAGAATAATTTTTTTTTTTTTTTTGAAAATTAGAACTGCTTGTTCTTTGAATCCCTCTAGATTTTCTTCATGTAGATAAATCAAGGAGACAGACAAGTTCTGTTACGATTGACTACCAGAGTTAGACCTCCTAAATCCTGCTTAAATGGCTGGATAACCTCAGTAGACTGATTTATCCATTTTCTTGATGCTTTGCATAGTGCCAGGCATCAAATGTATGAAGCAACTTGGAGATGTTAAGGCACTGAAAAATAAAATTATATACAGATGGCAAATAGCAACCACTGAATTTTAGTGGCATACAACAATAAGCATTTCTTTCTTGTAGTGTGCAGGTTGGCTGGGAGATTGGATGATCTTGGCTGGATTCAGCTGGGTGGTTCTCTCCATGAATATTTATTTTGGAGCCTTCATAAAGGAGCAACAGCTATCCAGGGGAAGTTCCCATGGCGATGACTTCCGCATGATGAACTTGTACAAGAAAAGTTCCTCACAAACACACTTTAAGCTTCTACTTGCATCCCATCTGTTAGTTCCCATTGGCCACAGCAAATCACATAGCCAAGCCCAAGGTCAGGAGGATAGAAGTATGTTCTGCCCAGCTTTGGCCAAAGCAAGTCAAAGAAAGCCAAAGCAAGTCAGAGAAGGCCAAATCCAAGATCAGCTAAATGGGGGAAGAGCACTCTTCCCATGACGTTATGAAGAGGGAGTAAATATTTTTGAACAGTAATATGAAGGTACTTCAAAAAGTTCATGGAAAAATAGAATTAAAAGATAATACAAATCTTTCTGTGAACTTGTTGAAGACCCCTCACATAACTTGCAACACTTCCTTTTAGAGAGCATCCGAAACTGCAGCTTCACCAGGGTAACACTGATTTAGCCCCAATAAACTACAGCATTTGGTCTTTTTTTTTTTTTTTTTTTTATCGGGAAGGGGATCTCAACCCTCGGCATGGTGTTGTCAGCACCACGCTCAGCCAGTGAACACACCGGCCACCCCTATATAGGATCCGAACCCGCGGCCTCGACATTACCAGCGCCGCACTCTCCCAAGTGAGCCACAGGGCCAGCCCCAGCATTTGGTCTTTGATTAAACGTTAGATAAATTTTTGAAATCAATAAAACATTAATTAAATAAAGGGCTATTGTACATATAAATTTACTCCCTGCAAAGAATAATCCTGTCCTTGAAGAGCAAACAATCCAAATGTGAAGTCAGGAAATAAACTTATTTCATTTATTTAGTCTGAATACGCTCTTCATTTTTTTCTGTAATGTGTTGCCTTTCATGCAAAATGTTTATATTAGGCTTTGTGGTAACTGGATATATGTATCCTTAAAAATAATTAGCTAGGGTATTTGTTTACTGGGTATGATTTTTAATCATTAGCATATCTAGAGAGTAAAAAAAATTAAAATTTTTTTTTTTTTAAAGATGACCGGTAAGGGGATCTTAACCCTTCACCTGGTGTTGTCAGCACCACACTCTCCCCAGTGAGCTAACCGGCCTTCCCTATATAGGGATCTTAACCCGTGGCCTTGGTATTATCAGCACCACACTCTCCCGAGTGAGCCATGGGCCAGCCCAAAATTTTTAATGTTTTAAACAACTTTATTGAAATATAATTTATACATCAAAAAAAAAAACTTTCCTTAAAATTTGCACATATTAATTATACAATTCAATAGTTTTTAGTAAGTAATTCACTAGTAAATTTTAGTAAATTTAGAGCCATCACCATTTTAGAATAATCTTATTTTAGTTTTTTTCTCCTTACCCCCAATCCTATTTTAGAACATTTCTGTCACCCCATAACGATCTCTCATGCCTAACTACAGCCAGGCCACTTTCCCCCTCCCAACCCTAGGTAAACACTATCTACTTGCTGTTTAGACTTGCCTTTTCTGATATTTTATATAACCGGAATCATATGAGGTGAGGTGTTTTTCATCTAGTTTTTTTCACTTAGCATAATAATGTTTTTGAGGTTCATCCATGATGTATTATATGTATCAGTAATTTGTACCTTTTTATCACTGAATAATATTTCATTGTACTTGTATGGACATGCCACATTTTATTTATTGTAAATATTTTTGTCTTAAATTTTATTTTGCTGATATTATTATAGCCACGACAGCTTTTTAATGATTATGGTTTACATAACAAACACATACACACACACACACACACTCACATATACACACATACATATACATTTAAAAAATAAACTGTGTAATAGAGTTTGGATGTGTTGTCCCCCCAAAAACTCATGCAGAAATCTGATCCCCAATGTGGCAGTGCTGGGAGCTGTTTGAGTCATGGGGGTGGATTCCTCATGAATGGATTAATGCTCTCCCTGGGGGTTGGGGGTAGTAAGTGAGTTCTCGCTTTATTAGTTCTCCCAAGAGCTGGCTGTTTAAAAAGACCCTGGTACCTCCCCTCTCTTTCTTGCTTCCTCTCACCATGTGATCTGCTTATACCTGCCGGCTGCCTGCTGCTTTCCATGAGTAGAAGCAGCCTGAGGTCTGAACCAGATGCTACTGTCCCAGAATCATAAGTAAAATAAACCTCTGTTCTTTATAAATTACCCAGTCTCAGGTACTCTGTTACAGCAACACAAAAACGGACTAATACACTGTGTTTTTAAAAGTTCTAGGTTTACCAAAAAAATTGCGAAGATAGTACAGAGTTTCTGAGTACTTCGAATCTATTTTCCCCTACTGTTAACATCTTACGTTAGTGTAGTACATATTACAAAATTAATAAATTAATATTCATACATTATTATTAACTAAGGTCAATACTTTAATCAGATTTCCTCATTTTTTCTGTAGTGTTAATTTTCTGGTCCAGGATCCCATCCGGAAT
>NW_007730165.1:203548-204697 GCF_000696425.1 Galeopterus variegatus
TGACTGGGATTTGTCTCATGTTTTTCTCGCTATTAGACTGGGCTTATGGGTTTTGAGGAGGTCAAATGTCATTTTCACAACATCTTATCAAGGATACATACTGTCAGCGTGACTCCCGATGTTGGCCTTGATCAGCTGACTGAACTAATGACTGTCACGTTCTCTACTGTGAAGTTACTCTTCCTTTCCCCCTTTCCATACTGCACTCCTTGAAAGAAGGTCACTATACAGAGCCCACACTTCTGAAGTGGGGGGTTATGCTTCACCTATTTGAGGTCAGAGTACCTACATAAATTATTTGGGATTCTGCACTGGAGATTTGTCTCTTCTCCCATTTGTTATTTATTCAATCATGTATTTATAGAAGTATGGACGCAAGGATAATTATTTTATAATTTAGGTTATGATCCAATGGTACCTCACTTATTTTGTTGTTCAAATTGTTCCAGCTTTGGCCATTGGAAACTCTTTCATTTAACTTCTGTATCCCTTTGACATATCCCCAACATTGTGTGTGGTGGGAGGGAAGGAATTTTTTTTTTTTTTTTAATTTTTATTTTGTCAATATACAATGTAGTGATTATTATGGCCCATCACCGAAACCTCCCTCCCTCCTCCCTCTCTCCCCTCCTACCCAAGAATGACCTTTCCGTTTGCTTGTTGGAACAACTTCAAAAAATTGTAGTTGTTATATCTTCTCCCCCCCCCCCGGATTTTTTGTGTGTGTATGTGAGTGANAAGTTCTAGGTTTACCAAAAAAATTGCGAAGATAGTACAGAGTTTCTGAGTACTTCGAATCCATTTTCCCCTACTATTAACATCTTACGTTAGTGTAGTACATATAACAAAATTAATAAATTAATATTCATACCTTATTATTAACTAAGGTCAATACTTCAATCAGATTTCCTCATTTTTTCTGTAGTGTTAATTTTCTGGTCCAGGATCCCATCCGGAATGATACATTACATTTATACATAATGTCTACTTAGACTCCTCTTGACTGTGACATTTTCTTAGATTTGCCTTATTTTTGATAACCTTGACATATTTGAGGAGTAGTTTGTCAGGTATTTTGTATAATGTCCTCGACTGGGATTTGTCTCATGTTTTTCTCGCTATTAGACTGGGCTTACGGGTTTTGAGGAG
>NW_007730166.1:0-1083 GCF_000696425.1 Galeopterus variegatus
TCCAGTGGAAGCTGAGGGTCGATACCTTTGTGTAGTTTTGTAAAACTAGCAAAAATATTTTATTGTGAGTTCTTTTTCCATTCTAAATGAGAAACCTTTTTGGTACCTAATTTTATATTTGCAATTTTTTTATTCTTTTCCCTAAGGAGGGCCCCTCAAATTGTCTAAGCTTCAGACCCCATAAAACTTGTATTGGCCCCTGCAGGGGCCAGGAAGAACACAGACTTAGGTTTGCTGAATTAAAATGAACATCCACTGCTCGACTCATTAAGAACACAACCACTTGGGTTCAAGACCCTCCAAGTTCAAATTCCAGCTCTGCCACTCCCTAGTTGAGGTAGTTTGGCAAAGATGCTTTATCTAGATCTGCGTTTACTCATTTACGAAATAGGACGGTAATCATACTTTCCCTACCAAAGCAGATGGAGATCAAATTAAATAATTCCTGTAAAGAANGAGCCCCTCCCCGGCAGCCACGGCCACGCCACCCCAGCTCCGAGCCCTGTCCCGCTAGTCTAGCTCTGTGACCTTGGGCAGGATGACCTCGGGAAGCTGCTTTGCCTTTCTGGTACTGAAAATACCAATAGTGAATAACAGTGAATTATTGTTGGTTGTTTACTTCCTACCTGTGATGAGTGTTCGAATGTTGAAGTCTAAGAAGTAGGTATTCTACCCATTTCGGAGAGAGGAAACTGAGGCTGGGGAAGAATTTAATTGGCTCTAACTCACACAGCTCTGCAGGGCTAGATTTCTAACCCCAGGCAGTGCAACTCCAGAGCCCACGATTTTAACTTAAAAGCTTTCTGTGAGGATTGACCAGAGGATGTCCAGTCTTAGCCAGGTGCTTGGCACCTACTGAGTGCCTAGGCCAGGTTAGTGGGCAAATTATGGTAGTCCTAACAAGTAATAGTCTTCTCAGTCTCAAAGAGTGGCTTTGGTCAGAGCTTTGTCAGAAGCATGTTTCTGTGTACACTTTGGGTGGGGATAATCTGGGATTTGTTTCCATCACTCTCCAGAGTTTCGAGGCCTTAAAAATGTTCAAGCTGCTTTGGCTTTGTGTCCTCTACTTCCTACTTACACTTC
>NW_007730166.1:1108-1982 GCF_000696425.1 Galeopterus variegatus
GTTCACTTTCTACACTTGGAGAAATAGTGGCCAGGATCGTCCTTGGAGCCATCACTGCTCACGTCTAATATCCAGCATTTGCTCCGATTCTCAGGGTCTGTGCGTGCAGGGGAGAGCCCCTACTGGGTCTGTCACATGCCTCCCACCTTTTCTCCTGTGCCCCTCCTCTGCATTGCACTCATCTCAGGCACAGGTGAGATGAGCTGTTCAGCAGAATATGAGGTGCACCAAAGGCTGCCCAAGCACTCCTGCATCTTCCCAGGACCCTAGGAAGCAAGTGGGGAGCAACTTCCCATCTGACTTTTTGGGGAGGCTTAACTCACAGACAAAAGGTGTCTGACTAAGAGAGGGACATTGGGAAAGGGTTTTACATGAAGGAAATGTGGATAATGATGCTATCAGCAGCAAGCCAAGGAGGAGTAGGAGATCTGGGTACTACACCTGAAGGGGCCCCATCTCATGGTGTGAAGTTGCTGGCTGCTACTTCACCAGCCGACTTCCCTCTCTGCCATCTGAGGACCTGCACTCTTCCAGGATGTAGATGGGCGGGGAGGGAGGAGTAGACCACTGTTCACAAAAATCTAGGCTGTAGGGCCTGCTGCCTCTACATACAGAGATACCAGGATGGAGCCCATGGCTTTTCTTAGCATTATCTAGTCCCCATGCCTTAGGGGTTAACAGTGTGACAGCAGAATGGAGTTCCTTCTTGCCCTGAAGTAGCACAGGTACCACTATCTGGAAACTGCCTAGGAGGCAAAAAGAAAGCCAGCCATTGATTAGGTAGGACCCAGGGTCCCTGCCCATGGTGTGCCTTGCATGTCCCTAGGGGGTGAGAAGTGGTTTAAAGGAGAATAGAAAGGGAACCCCTGAAATC
>NW_007730166.1:3721-4875 GCF_000696425.1 Galeopterus variegatus
CCTTGACACATATGCCTTTATAACAACCTGGAAGGTCTGGTTTGAACTTCTCAGAGTTCTCAGTCCCACATCTTAGAGGGGTCTCCTATGCACAAATGTGGGTAGCCCAACCCAGGTCCCAACTCTGCACCACTTACAAACAGCCATTCCTGTGCCTAGGAGCTTGAGCAATCTGCCCTTGGGTCCTGGATCGAGGAAAGGTCCTCCTTGCAGGTTTGAGCATGGTCCAGTACTCAGAGCATGGTCCAGAAAGGGAAAAGGCTGTGAGCTCCAGGCTATCATGTCCTCTTGGTCCTACAGACTTCTTGTCCCATGGGATGGGGTGTTATTGGGAAAAATAGGAAAATGTCAGGGCCCCTCGGATGTTCACAACCTTGCCGAGCAGTTGCTGTAAATATCCTCAGGTGTTCCTTGTTACTAAATGTAAATTGTGTATGGGTACCCAGGTGTCCAGAGTTGTGGGCTTAAGTATAAAAGACTAACAGCTCTGATCCACAGTGCTTCTCAGAACTGTCAGAGAAGCTACTAGGATAGTTGCTCATAGGTCTGAATAAAACCCATTCATTTTTCTCTGCCTACAGCTCCCAGAGCCTTTTTTTTNTAATAAACTAATCTCTCATATGCCTTTTGTAGTTTACAAGGCACTCTGTCATGATCAGTATTTTGAGGTAGGCAAGATTAATATCCGCATCTTACAGATGAGGATACTGAGGCTCGGAGGTTAGTAATTTGTTCAGAGTTCCCTGATGCTAAGCCTTGTGCCCTGACTCCCCCATTTCAAGAATCAAGGAGGCTGGTTCTTACCCAACTGAGCAGAGCCTGAGGGTCTCCAGCAGCTAAAAGCAAGGAAAGTGAAGTTTCCTGACATCTTCACAACAGGCCAGGGGCCAGTCATTAAATACCAACAGGTATGGCACTAACAGGCCTGGGACATTTTGGCATCTGACCCATCCTATTTCCTTCTCCCAGAGCTTTCTAAGCAGAAGGCAAGTGAGAGACGGCTCTCTTACGGAAGACAACTTTGATGGACTTTGATAAATCAAGGCCAGGCTTCTGTATTCTTAGTTCACAAAACTTTATTAGAAAATGCAAGTTGGGGCCGGCCCGGTGGCGCACTGCTACAGTGCGCCACTTGGGAGTGCGGTGGCGCTCCC
>NW_007730166.1:6669-8358 GCF_000696425.1 Galeopterus variegatus
ACATGCTTGATTCATAGTGCTCAGTAAGCAGTAGCTCTATTTCTCCAGAAATCAGATTAGACAGGAGGGTAGGGGGACATGGCAGAGATGCTGACAAGCCAGTGCAGTGCATCAGGCGCTTTCAGACACGTGGCTTCTGTCTCACGCCTACAGCCACCTCCTGCGGCCTGTGACTGGCTCTCACTACTTGACCAGGACTGAAACTGATGGTAGATCTGATTTATTCCCTTCTGTAAAGGGAATCCTCCTGTCTCTGNCAAGGTGGGCAGTTTCTGCTGCACTTGCAGGCAGAGCCTCTGGAACTGGGTTATGGTCTCCTTCATTCTTCCTCATTGCAAAAGTGGTCAGGATAACCCCTTCCCTGCCAACCTCACAGCATGATGGGGAGGAGAAGGAATCATTTAGATTGGATAAAGAACTTTACGTGGACTCATTTAATCTTCATAGCAACCCTGTGAAAGTGGACTCTCTGTCAGCCCCTTTTACAGATAAGGGAACTAAGACATGGAGTGGTTAAGAAACTTGCCCGCGGTCACTGACTAATAAGAGCTAAAGACAGGTATGGGACCTGGGGGCCAGGCAGGGGGCAGTACTGAGCACTGGGTACAGGGTATGACCTGCCACANGCCAGTGCCAGGGTTCTGGGCAATACACCTACTTGGCATAAAACTCCAGCCAGCCCATGAAGTGAGGAAAAGGGGCAACAGTTACCAAGAACAAAGGAGAAAGTCCAGGCTCAGCCAGCAGAACAAGTGGGCAGGGTGGGTGAGGACTTCTGAGTTAAGGAAGACCTAGGTTTGATTCCTGTCCAAGCAACTTAGTAACTGAGTGGCCTTGGGAAAGTTATGTGACTGTGTTCATCTACAGATGGGGGAAATCGTGCAGGTATGGAGCAGTACTGGGCCAGGAATCTGGGCAGCAGGGTGGAAATGCCTCTGGGTCTGTGGCTACATGACTAGTCCTAGCTTCCACCTGTGGTGGGGCTGAAATTTCTTCTGGGATCCTGCCAAGGTCAAAGCTGGACTGGGAACCAGGCTGGCCTCAGCCAGTAGGTGAAGGGCAACAGTGACTCGGACCCAGGGCAAAACTGGCACTGACAATGCTGCCACCAAGGAAGTGATGATGTTCCAGTAGATACTAACTACTTCCCTCAGAAAGCCCACCAAGTTAAGAACTGGGCTTTAAGTTGAAGCTCAACTGCAATAAGACATGTCAACAGGTTTTTGTCCCTTTCTCTTCTACTTGCAGTTCTCTATAAAAGCATTACCTGGTCTCGGGAGCCAGGCTTCTGCAATGTCCTCTTCCCATGTCACATCCAAGCTGATCAGGAGGCTCTAAGTCTTCTCCCTGGAGCACTGGGTGGCAGGCAGCAGAATGAAGGGTCTTTGCTAGTAATACCCACCCCTGGTTCAAGCCCTCTCATGTCCCCATGCATGTAGGAACAAGTATTTTCTTAGAATTACCTGTCATCAACTAATTGGAAGAGTCCACTAAAGTGGCTGCCTCTGGCTTTCTTTATTGGATAAAAGGAAGAAAATGAAAATGTGTATGGTCTGGGAATATACCAGGACATGCCCTAAAAACAGCCATTGGGATGAAATTGGAGAACTATTAAACAAAGGCCACTTCTCAGGGTACCCTCCTACCTCTCTTGCAGAAAAATCCCCTCCTCTTTAGCGAGTTTTGTTC
>NW_007730166.1:10016-11271 GCF_000696425.1 Galeopterus variegatus
TGGGTGGGGCAATGGAACCTGGGGGTCGTCTTTTGAAACAACAGCTTCAACATACACAACTACCAGAACAAAGCAACACCTAATTCTGCTGACCAAAGCTTCAGAACTCCACTAATGTTCATAAAAAAGAATCCTGTGAAAGTGAAGCTTTCCCTAGCTGGCTGCATGAAGGATGGGACCCTGGGTGGTCACCTCCCTGCCCCTCTCCACCCTCTCCACCTGCTCTCAGCTGTGGGCATGGAGGAGATTGAGGAGGGAGGGAATTCACTCTTCAGGTCCCTCCTGCAGGGTACAGGGTACGGCAGGCTGCATATGTCCCTCCTCATCCCCAAGCAAGGTCGCATCTCTAGGATCTATTTTTTTTTTCGGCAGCTGGCTAATACTGGGATCCGAACCCGTGATCTCGGAGTTATAAGGCTGCGCTCTAACCGACTGAGCTAAATAACCAGCCCCAACACCACTAGGTTGCAGAACTCCCCCCTCNTGCCAAACCCCATGAGCTGCTCTCACAGCGAAGGGGGGACAAGTCCACCTGAATGCCACTGTCTGCCCCTCTGCCTGGACATGCATCTTTATTTCCCTTCCTCCCTCCCTGGGAGGAAATGATCCTTTGTGAAATGACCACTAAGCTGAGTAACAAAGGAGAGTGGGCAAAAGCCCGGATGATCCCCGACCAGCCAAGCAGCGCCCCCCCCCAATGAAGAACACCCCACTCCCCCAAAGCTGGCAGCGACTCAGTCCATCCCCTCAGCGCTGCATCACCGTGGCTGGCCACCATCTTCCCCTCCACCCCTCACTAGCTGCAAATCATCTCTAACAGAGATGCCTTCTCCACTTCTCTGAAAGCTGTCCCCCTTCAACAGAGCATGCAAGACCCCCCACTACTCCTTCCTGTTAGCTCCAGCGTGGTCCCCATCTCTGAGCTCAGAGACTGCTGTTTTGCTTTAAAACAGACATGCTGTCCATTTCTAAAACACCTGAGGTTGAGATGAGTCGCAGCCAGACCCATGCCCCAATCAGCCACAGCATTAAAGTTGGTGAAAAAACAAGGGGGAGACATCACGCTCCTGCAAGGGGAGGGGAATTTTTTTCTTTTTTCGTAGGTATCAAGTTTCAGAAAACCTTTCAAGGGTGTCCTCTTCAATTCTCAGGCCAAGAAGAGAGTGTGAAATAGACTGAGACGGTGGGGGACATAAGCTGCTGCCACCGGGTGGATTACTGACTGCGTCCCTGTGTAATCAGCCGTCTGCAGGAC
>NW_007730166.1:12577-13404 GCF_000696425.1 Galeopterus variegatus
CACTAGGTTGCAGAACTCCCCCCTCTCCTCCCTTGAGGCTTGGGGTGGAACAGCCTATTACTAGTTCCTGGATCGAATACATAACCTTGGGGTTCCTACGTTTGCTCTTAAAATATCCTCAAATTATCAGTCTAAGCATGCTGTTTCCTGCCAAGACCCTGGATAATACAGACACCAATAAGGCTTACGTTGAATATGCAAGTATTTATTATGCCCTTGAACCAATGGCCTTGACACATTGTAAACATGAACATTGCAAGATCCCCGCCCTTACCCAGGCCATAGACCACCAGGCTATAAGGATCCTTGTTTGAAAACCCAGGCCTGACATGCTCGGTCCCCAGTAGCAGGAGGCCCTCTGGAGCCCAGGTTTAGGGATCAAGGGTCTGTGCAAGGCCTGTCTTTCTGGGTTTTCCAGTCTGGTGGGTGGGTGCTCTCTTGCCTGCAGAACAAAGGGGTCTGCATAGGCTTGGGTCTTGGGGCTGAGGACTGGCTATCCCAGGTAGACCTCCATTCCAGGGGATCCCCTCAGGGCAAGGAGGGCTCTGATTTCTCTCACATCTTCCTGTCAGCCAGAAGGAGCAAGGCCAGGAGATACAAAGTGCCTGTGGCTGGGTTTTGGTGCCAGCCTTGCAATGCCTCAGAGTGGAGCATGGTGAGATATGTCTAAGGGGCTGTAAGGAAGGGTGGAATGTCAACCATCAGCTCTGACGGTGAGTCCCCCACTTTGTAACTGTCTTCCACAAATGTCTCAGGAGTGTTCCTTTGAAGTATCTGGAATGTCTCTGCCTTGCACGGGATGGGCATGGACACAGCTCACTAGTGTC
>NW_007730166.1:14569-52882 GCF_000696425.1 Galeopterus variegatus
AGCACCTTACTCTTGGGCCCTGGCACCTGAATCCAGGCTGTGATCTGCCGGCCACACAGGTCAGCAAAGTTGTATATGAGGAAGGTGGTGAGTGGGACAAAGAACTTGGTGGTCCACAGTGAGCCTGAGCCCTTGTCGACAGACTCGATGTTGGCGGAGATGGCGGGGAAGAAGAGGCTGGAGATGCAGAAGAGGTAGACAATACAGAAGCCCAGGCCGGAGGTCTTCTTCAGGATGGGGCGGAGGGGTGGCGTGTGGGAGTTGCTGGATCTAGGGGCCATCAAAGGACTGTTGGGGGAGTCCGGGGGTGGTTCCCCTTCACCAGAAAACACGTGGGCTGGACGAAGAGGCCTCATGTAGTACCTGCAGGTGGGGAGAGATGTGTGTGGTCAGAGGGCCTCCGTAAAGCAGGTCACTTTGGATTTCAAGGAACAAGGAGCAGGAGACCTCAGAGTCAGCACAGCCAGGGATGGGTGTTTCCAACAGGACCTTTAGGCCCTGCATGTAAAGCCTAGGCCCTATACAGCCCATCAGCCCTGGGATTCCCTGAGACGACGTATGCTGTTGTCGGGAGGACCAAAGGAAGACCTGAACTATCCCTGGCCTGCATTCCAGGCTGGACTCCAGTCCTTTGTTCTGTGGTGGTGGCCACCCCACGAGCAGGGACAGAGGAAACCAGCACTGACCACTACACGGTGAGCCTAGGCTCCATTCCTGGCACCTGTTCTGTTTGTTTGTATTTGGAGGGGACAGGTAGAGATAAAATAGCATTTAAAAATATAAACTTTTAAAATTATAAAATAACACATGCTTGGTGCAATAAACCCAAATAATACAGAAGAGAAATGATATAATAGAAAGAGAATTCTCCCTGCTCCTACCTCTGTTCTCACTCCATAGTGGTGCTGACCATTAACAATCTCATATATATCGTTCCATGCATGTGCAAACACCATGCACACACACACACACATATACACACAGTTTCTTAAGTAAAAGTGGGTTCAAACTATACATATTATAAAACTTTCTGCAACAGTGTAACGGTATAATGCCTAAATGCATTATATAAGTAATAAAATAATATATATAAATATATAACTGCCTAAATCATGCATGAATATTATACATAAATGCATACACATAATTGCCTAAAGAACTGTATCTTGTGGCCATCCTTTCACATGGGGACACGTGGCTCTATGTCTTTCTGTTGTGTTGCTGCATAATAGTTCACTGTATGGATATACAATTTAATTGTTCCCTTACTGATGGACTTTCAGGTTGGCTCCAATTTTTCACTACTACAAATAATGTTGTGATGAATATCCCTACAATAAATCCCTGTACGTGTATACTACTATTTTGTAGTACAGATTTTTAGAAGAGGACATCGCTGGATTAAAAGGTTTGTACCTTTAAAAGTTTGATAAATATTGATAAACTGCTCTCCAAATGGGTAGTACCAATTTATCTCTGCTCAGAACCACTCACCCCTGCCCCCTAACTAAAGTAACCTGCTCTGTTAATCTCTATGAGAGCACCTGTTTATTTCTCTCAAAAAATTGATGACAATATATAGGATCATTTGTTGTTTTACTGGTCTGTCATCTGTCTCCTCTGATAGCAGACAGCCCCCTAGAGCAAGGACCCTGTTTGATTGCTTCTAGCTAAATTCCCCAGTACAGAGTAGCCCTTCAAAACACAATTGTTGAAAGCACTGATAAATAGCCTGTAAAAGCACCCCCACATCCTCAACACTGAATATCATCAATCTTTTCAACTTCTGCTACCTTGACCAGTGAGAAAGTTTGGGTTACTTAGCCTTGCTGTGTGACCTTGCCTGAGCCACTCAACCTCTCTGGGCCTCAGGTATCTGCAAACCAGGAGACACAAGCTGATTGGATTAACAGAGCTCACACAGAAGAACTCTAGGCCTCAGTTTCCTTCTCTGCAAAATGGAGGTTTTACAGAGCCAGGAGGTTTTGAAGTCCCTGCCAGTCCTCCCATCCTAAGAGCCTACAGAGAACAAGTGAGTTGGGGAGGGTTCCTCCCCAGAATCACTCTTCTGTGTGATGCTGAGCAGGGTGCTTTGGCCTTGAACCCTGTCTCGTTTCACAATCACTAGGGAAAGGAATATTCTTACTTCCCTCTCTACTCACCGTCAGGTCCTTGCCTCAAGTCTGCTCTGAGGAAGCACCCCACCAAGTTCCTCTGGTCGAAGCTCTTCCTCATAAGTCCTTCCAGATTTTCCTGCCTCACTTCACCCTCCCAAATGCAGCACTGGTGACTTCCCTTTTAAGTAGGATTTAGTCTGAGCAGCCCTGGGCGCATGGATCTCTCTATGAGCTCCATCCCCTGGTGAGTTTCTGTAAACCCCGAAATCTTGACCAAGTTTTAATCAGCAAAGAAATAGAAGCTCTCCCAGGACAGGTAGTCCTGGGTGTTCTCTGACTTGCACGCTCAACTAGAAGGGATGTTGGCCTGCCCGAAAGAGACTGGAAACCAGGGTGACCAGCCATCCTGGTTTTAGTAATGCACGTCCCTTGTCTTGGGAGTTCCTTAAGTCCCAGGCAAACAGGAAAATTGGCCACCCTACTGGAAAGAGACCTACCCAGAGGAGTCTGAAGCAAGACATGGGGACATAGCAGAGGAGTGGGGGGACCCTCCTGCCCCTCTGTTCACTCAATGACTCAAAAATAATTTACTACACAATGACAAGCTACCAGGCGTGTACAGGGTGCTGGGGGGACAGTGAGCCAGCCAGACACCAGGACTCACAGGGACGTCATCATGGAGCCACAACTGGGCAATTTTGATGACAGCCCTGAAGAGGCAGGGGAGGTACCAGGCTGGCTGAGGGTCGGTGCATGCCTGGGATACTGCGAGACACCACGGTTTCAAGTAGTTCAGTCCCCTTTTATCCTCCCAAAGCCACTGAGGCCAGCTGAAGCGATGAATGATCCCGTAACTGTGGAAGGCAACCCACCTGCCCAGGTAGAATCAGAGTTCTGGGGATGGCAGGGGGTTCTGGGGGTTAGTGAGATGGCTCTCCTCACAGGGACAGGAGGAATATATAATGAGGAAAGGCCCTGGAATGCAGCCTGATACCCAGAAAGAGCTCCAAGGTCAAATCCCTGCCTGTGACTCACCAGGTAACTCACCTGGGGGTACATGTATTAATTCCCCTAAGCCTCAGCTTCCTCATCTGTAAAGTGGGAAAATACAATAACTGCACGAGTTTTCAAAAATAATAATCAAAAAATACACATGCAAACTGCTTAGGTCAGTGCCACTGCAAAAAATAGGTTTCCGTGGAAAAGTGCAGGGTCCAGAGTGGATCTCTCCTCATCTCTGCCGGCTCAGGCACAGGGACCCCAGGAGAACCACCTGGCCTTCTCTTGGTCTCTGCTTCCTTGCCTGCAAAATGTGGATAATAACGCCCGCCTTTCAACATCAAATGAGATAATGGATAGGAAAATGCTTTGAAAAGAATAAAACATGACAGAAAATCAAGACTTGTTTTTTAAAAAAAAGGAGCAGCAGGAAGCAAGAAAGAAAAAAGGAACTAGAGAGAGAAAGCAAAAGAAAGACTGAAGATGAGAAAAGAAGTCCCATAGGGCAGAAGGAGGCCCCACGAGGTAGCGAGTATTAAAAGCACAGGTTTGGAGTCACATTCAAATCCTGGCTCTGCTACCTACTGGCTGTGAGACTCAGGCGAGTAATTTAACCTTTTTGAACCTTGGTTTTCTGATTTGTGTGTGGGAATAATAATAAATCACAGTACTGTACCCTAATGGGTGTGTGAGCATTATGTGAACTGGGCTGAGCATGGTGCTGGCACAGACGAGGGCTCGGGAATGGGACTATTATTCATCATCCTCATCCCTCAGGCCCCATTTCTACTGCCTGCCTTCCCTGTCCCCAAACTTGCAGACTCCAGCTGCTTGGGGGCGCAGCCCAGAGCCGCCTTCTCACATCCATCGGGCAGGCCAATTCACTGAGCACTGCTAGGAGCCAGGTGAGCTTGAGGCACTGGGATGTGGTGGTGAACGACCCTCACACAATGTCTGCCCTCCTGGAGCTCACACTCCAGTGGGAGACAGGCCACGAACAGGAAACCAACACGGAACCGAATTGGATGATAGAATGCAAGTGGAGACCAGAAAGATGTAAGGCTACACGGAAGTGGACTGCACGGCCAGAGCACGAGGCCGGCCCTCACCTGGCATACTCCAGCCTGGGCAGCAGCAGGTAGAGTCCCATGCAGAGCATGATGAAGATGGTTCCCGTGAGGAAGAAGGCCAGGGCACTGTCCGTTATGTCGCTGGATGCTGCCAGGTCCAACAGCAAGGCCACGGCGGAGATGGTCCCACCCATGGCTCCTCCTGCAGAGAGCAGAGGACACCACAGAGACGTCAGGGGTGGGCCCGAAGGGAGTGAGGGGCCATGGTCCCTCTCTGCTCAGATTTAACAGACCCTGATGCAAAAAATGCCATAGTACTCACGGTATCCCCAAGCCATGGCAGACGTGGAGAGGTCCTGCAGCCACGAGGCTCCTCGGGTTTCAGAGGGTGTGGTTTTACCTGTCCCCAGCCCAGGCCCCTTCTCTCTGCTGGACTCAAGAGGCTGCTGCCTGAGGTGGCAAATGTCTCCAGGGCTCCACTGGTCTGCTTCCTGATTTCACCTCTGACCCTTGACCTCCACACTCTTTATTGCCCTTCTAGTGGGGTCTGAAGTTTTAGATTCAGGGGCGGGAAACCTCAAAGAGCTCTGGATTTCCTCTTCTCTGCCCTTTGCCTGAATCATTCCCCGACTGAACTGGGAAGGGGCTCAGGGAAAGCCCTAGCACAGGCTCACCTGCTGCCTCTGTGGCTGTCCTGTCCGGGGTAGTCCTTACTGGCTACAGACCTCTGCCGTGTTGCCCACCCATGAACTCATAGAGCTTACCCTGTGCCCCAGGGCAGCTGTGGTACCACACGCGTGTGAGCGTGGATGTGCACACACACAGAACACTCACTCACACACAGTCACACATCTACACGTATACTCACATACTCGCACAAGCATGCGACCTTCCCACCACATGGGATGCTCTCCTAGCCACAGGTGTCCACACACATTACCCACGAGACCATGTGGCCCCACACCCTTCACTCCCACCTAAAAGAGGAGGTGGCACAACCTAGCAGAACGATCACGGGCCCAGGAGTCAAAGGGACCTACATCTGACCCTCGACTCTGTCACTTGCTAGCTGTGACCCTGGGAGCTAATGTGACTTCTCTGAGCCACAGTCTGCCCATCTGTAAAATGGGAATAACAACGCCTGCCTTGCATAGCTGCTTTGAGAACTAAATGAGATGATGTTCAGACTTCATAGCAGGCTTTCAACAAATGCTAGTTCCCTTCCTTGGCACAATCACACAGTTGACTCTGGGAGGCTGGGGATGTGTCTTTGTTTTCTTTCGAACCCTCACATTAATGATCAATGTGCTGGCCAAGAGTCAGAAGCCTGGGGTAGCACCAGCTTGGGAGTACTGTTAGGAGTGTGGGCAGATCATTTACTCTTTCTTTGCCTCTGTTTATTTGCCTGGAAAATGGGGCTAATACCTTCCCTATGTATCACATGAAAACATTGGGAGGTAGAAATGGGACAAGGAGTGGAAAAAGCACCGAATACAAGCACAGGACCACTGTCATCATACAGATGCTGTCTGGTGAATATGTTGGATTGCCTGAATGAGTGAGTTTGCCCACTTCAGAGCATCAGAATAGCGATTCTCAAACAGGCAAGAAGGAGGCTGGTGCAACAGCAGGCAGCACACTGGTCCATGTGGGCATGAACTGCTCTGTCACTGTCAGCAGCTCTTACCTGGCACCAGTCTTCTGCTCACTGCCACAGGGAGCAGGGTTGGGGAGGGGCAGTACTGGCCCCTGTCCACCAGGATGTCCCATCACTGCCTCACCCATGCCCCGTCCAACATCTCTGTGGCTCCACAGGAGCAGCCCTTGGCCTGGCAGATGATCCTTCTCCCACCTTCCCCGTATAAGTTCTATTACCCAGGGTGGGGCTAGAGGGTGGGACTTGAGGGAGGGCAAAGACATAATAACTAGCATAGTGATTAACAACACAGACTCTAGCATGAGAAGGTCTCCTGAATCCAATCCCGGCTCTATCACTTCTAGCTGTGTGGCCTTTGGCAAGTCCTTAAACCTCTCTGTGCCTCCATTTCTTCAAGTATAAAATGGGGATGTTAATAATACTTACCTGTTAGGACATTTATGAAGATGGAAACGATTATTACACACAGAGTGCTCAGAACAGTGCCTGGGACAGAGAAGTGTCAAATACCAAATAAATCCTCTGATTCCCAATTAGGTGTTTGGCTATTTCCGTCCTTCCCACATCAAAGCAGCAATGGGGTAAAAACCCTTTGCCAAGAGGGTGCCCATTTCTGAGAAGCTGTAATCCCCAGCGACACGTTTTGTAAGAAGTGGGGTTAAACTCAGTAAGACACTCCCCGGCTACCCTGAGGAAGAGATATTAACATGACTGCCTATTGATTTTCCTCTCTCTCTCCAACTTGTAGCAAATATTATCATCAACAACAAACCGGGCCTCCGGGAGCTCATCCTTCACAACTCCTGACTTTTATCTCATCAGTTATGGAAATACATGCAAATGAGGGCTTTAAGAAAACACCAGCATGAAACAAATGAAGTGTTCCTCAGATGCCAGCACACACATTCATACGGGCTCCTCTGGACAAAAGACAAGAACGGCTGGCCTGGCGAGGTGGTGTTGGCGTCTCTGGGAGACTGGGACACCTTGGGTTTGCCAGGGTGTTGGGTGCCCACGGGGGGCCTCGTGCAGTTATGACGATGGTTTAGAGCCCAGGGTAATTCAAATTGACGTATAAGTACTAAATTTCCCTACCTTTCCAAAGTAGACTTTCTGAAGGGCCACTTGCCAACACAAATGGTCACTGGCTCCTGGAAAGGTAGCCAGCATGGCTAAAGTTGTATCGTAAAAATCCTCCTCCAGTGGGATGGTGGAAGGCCAGGGCACAAAAGCCTCTTTCTGAGACCAGGGGTGACAGAAGGGATTAAATCCAATTAAATCCAGTGGCCACTTCCCTTAGCCCAGACATGCACTTCTGCAAGCATTGCTAGGCATATGCTGACGTACTCAGAAATCTTAGCAACAAGTTCATTTTTATTTTATTTCAGGCCCAAGGGTTCCCCAGGATAGAGCTTGAAGCCTAATCCTATATCAAAAATGGCAGACAGATTGCAATTCACATCTAGGCTCTGATCTGTTGAGAGTAACTGCCTCAAGTGCTGTGTTGAGAAGGATTTAGAGGCTCAGGAGGAAAGATAGAGATCTGTTAGTGATGTCTGGCACTGGTGTCGAGTGGGGAGGGGAAATACACTTGTCAAGGTATTTGTCATCCCTGCCACGTACTGCCTGGCATTATTAACTAATGGGCACAGTGCAGATTCTTTGTGAAATTCTTCTCAAGTAGACAAACGTTGAAAGCACTCTTCTGCACAGCAGGGTGTGTGAAGACACACACAGAGCACCTCCAGCATGCTTTAAGGGATGGTGGTCTCCTAGTGAAGAACAGGTGCTTGCTGACCCCGCTCCCTTTTACCTTCTTGGGTCTTCTGGGTGAGACACATGACTGAAGCCTAGAGAACAAAACTGCCAAGGTCTTGATAACAGGCTTAGCATCCGCATGAACACTTGGGCAAGGACGTCCTACCAAGTCACACATGAGCACGCCCACAGAATGCCGCAGTTCAGGGTGCCCGAGGAGTTTATTCACTAGACTATCAGCTCTGAGAGGCCAGAGTCTTGCTCATCTTTGAATCCCTGGTACAGAGCAGGTTGTCTATAAAATTAGAAAGGAAGAAAAGAGAGAAGGAAAGGTGAAAAGAAGGGGAAAAGGTAAGGGAGAGGATAAATAAAGAGAACAGGAGGGGGGGAGGGGAGAAGGAGGGAAGGAAAGAAAGGAAGGCTGGTTTCAGGAATTGCACTTTGTAGGTAGACTGTGTTTTCCAAAAATGCTCCAACTATGTCTCCCCTCCCGCCTGCTCTTCTTCCAGTATGTCCTTCATACACTCCCATTGAGATGTGTGATCAGTGCAGTCTTGAGTCTAGGTGAGCTTATGGCTGTGAAAGAAGTAACCCTATGTGGCTTCTGTAGCTAGGTCAGAAATAAAGCTTCTTCCTGGATCTCCTGGGATGCTCGCTCTTGTGACCCAGACACCATTCCATGAGGAAGGCCAAGCAGCTGTGGGAAGGTCCCCAGCCCTGGCTCAGCTTCCAGCCAATGGCCAGCACCAACACCAGCCAGGGGAGCACGCCATCTTGAGAATGAATCCTCTAGTCCCCAGTCAGGCTACCCTGGGTGACCCCACGTGGAGCAGAGAAGAGTTGTCCTCGCCAACTCCTGCCCAAATCGTGATGTGTGAGCTGTTGTTCTAAACCACTCAGTTTTGGGGTGGTTTGTTCCATGACAATAGATGACTGAAACACACTGAGCACATATCATTTCCTTTCCTGGAAGGGCTACCATGTGCTCACCTCTGGCTCCTTCATGTGACCCACAGGTGGATGAACCTGGTCGGCTGTCGGGACTGTGGCTCTCACCTGATATCAGTGCCTGGGAATTCCTCATAGGGAAGGAGCCAGTCATGCTATAGATGCTGCTGCTGAAGATAGTGTTGGTGCCACTGAAGATCACCATGCAGACAATGGTGATGGCAAAGAAGCTGCGGGTCCAGGAGGAGGTGTCCACCTTCACCAGCACAGTTATCACCACGAAGATGGCCAGCGTGATGGTCAGTGAGGCCAGGACACGGACATGGACTGCAACCCTGCGGAGAGGATGCCAGAAGCAATTAGACACCCCTTTGCACCTCACACCTGGGACTAGGGCTACTGAACCATCTTAAGGGAAGCAGGCAAGCTCAGCAGTCAACTGTCAGCTGTCCCCTCTGCAGTCAGGAGGCCTGGGTTCAAATTCTGTCTTCCTGCTCACTAGCTGTCTGGCCTTGGGTAAGTGACTCAGCTGCTCTGGTTTCAATTTCTGCACCCATACTAACTATGGGGAGGAGAATCGATCTACCTCATGGGTGGGTGTGGGGCTCCCAGGACGTGAGCCATGTGTAGTGCGGGGATCAGTGTCAGGCTCGGGGCATGTGAGGTTGAAGGACAGGATGCTGGGACTGTGGAGGCAAGTCCCTGCTCCTCCTGCCGGTTCTGTCTGGTGTTTAAACAGAGCAACCACCCACTGGACTTCCTTCCCCCGAAACTTGGCAGTAGGATGTGGGGGAGGGGGAAGAAAATCATCATCATCGTCTTCATCATCATCGTCGTCGTCATCGTCATCATCATCATCACAGCACTCACATAGCACTTAATTTGTGCCAGGCACTCTTCCAAGTGTTTTCTATATACTAACTCATAATTCTTGCACCAGCTCTGTAAGACAGGTATTCTTACCTATCCCACACATACAGATAAGAAACTGAGGTCAGAGAGGTTAAGAAACTTGCTCAAGGTCACTCAGCTGTGAACCCAGGAGGTCTGGCTCCAGTCTGTGTTCTGAGAAGACGCTCTAATGCCTCCCTTGAAACAAAGGGAATATGGGTGGCACAGAACAGTGGCTAGGACAGGGGATCCTTCCGTGGTGGTCTCAGTTGTGATGGGCAGCAGCTGATGCCAAGCTAGTGCAGCCCAGGGCCAGGGGAGCCCCACACTCCTCCAGCACCATGCCTGCTATAAGCCATACACTCCTCCCAGCCCCACACTGCCCCGGGGAGAAAAGCAGGAAAGGAGCCTGAGAAACTGCACGTTTTTATTCTAGGGAGAGGAAACACCATCTCTCAAGGGGCTGTTTAAATCATCAGATTAGACTAAGCTTTAAACCAGATTGGATGTTTAGTTAATTTTCCTGCTAACCAGTGTGTGCGGGCTGGGAGAAAAGCCAGATCACATATACGCAAATTATTTTTTGGATTAGAAAAAGGAAGACAAATTTGAAATGTAGAAAAACATATATATGTATATTCATAGGTGTGAAATAATGAACATGAAAAGCAAGAAAGGACTTTTTCAAAGTGCTTTTGTGGCCCCAGGCTCATCTAAGTTTCCTTCTGATCCTCAGCTGAAGAGAGAGCAGGTGCTGCCTCTGCTTTGTAAGGGAAGGAGGAAACCCGAGGAAGTGAAGGAACAGTTCAAGGTCGCACGGTGAGTCTGTGGGGAGAGAAGCTGGGACGAGAACCCAGTGTGCTGAGCCCCAGCCTGTTGCACAGTCTGCTGACGTGTCCTCAATGCTGTGTTCGTCTGCAATAAGCACTGAGCAACTACTGCGTGTCAAGTGCTGTGCTGGCTGGGTGCCCAGGAAACCGACAGCCCAGCAGCAGGCATTTCATCCTGCTGTGCTAAGCGCTCCATTGAGAGGGCCATGGGGCATCCTGGGGCAGCAAGCCTACCCTGGGTGCCGTGGAAGCCTATTTGGAGGCGATCTCCAAGATGGACCATAAGGATGAGTGGGGGGCACATCTGGACATGGGTGCACATGTCTTGGGGGAGAGAGCACAGCACACTCAGGGAACTGGAATAGACTCTGGCTGCAATCGAGATGGGAGAGGAGGAGCGCAGAGACGAGGCTGGAGAAAGACAAGGAGCTCCATCCTGGAGTGCCTTGTCCACCCTGATAAGTGCCAGGACTTGATCCTGGGGCTGGGGATTTGGGGAGTGGGCATGGGGCCTTTGTATGCCAGCATCCCCCCTGGAAGAATGCTCCTTCCTCCAAATGCAGTCATACTGGGGAGGTCACCGAGGCAGCCACAAACAATGGGCATGTGACCCAGCCTGGGGTGATCAGAGTGTTCTATGCTGCCTGCTGCAGGGATTGGGTTAGGGACTAGCATGTGACCCACACAAGGCCATGGAGCTGAGGAGAGCAGGTCCCAGTTGTGACTTCATATGGGGCTGCTGACTGCCATCTGCCAGCTGTGCAGGGCAAGATTGCATACAGAATAAAGCCAAGCAGAGACCCAGAGAGCAGGGATGGTGCGAGAGAAGATGCCCTAGATCCAACGATGCTTGAAGGCACACCTGACTTTAATTTTCAGTGAAAGAATGAGAAAATCCTTTTTTGTGCTAACTAGCATCGAGGTCCATCACAGTTTCAGGCTGGATAAGGATAGTCAGAAACTCTCCAGTGCTGCTGCCAGTGTCTTGCCCATGTGCCCTACCGCTGACCACTTCAGGACATGCTGGTCCATGCAGCAGGCTAGAAGTGGCAGGTACTTATCTCTTAAGAGTAGCCTTCAACCAATGAGTGTGGGAAGTTGGTGGAGCCCTGCTCCCTGGGCTGTGTGTTCTGCCCTGGCTCCCAGAGATCCAGCAGGATCAAGCTCTGGACACCCTCTGTAGGAGCTGGCTTGAAAAGATATCCTCTGTTGGCTGCCATCCCTTCCCTGTCTCCCTTCTCTACTCTCCTCCCTTCACCTCCCGAGTAAACTACTCATACTTGAATCCTTGTTTCAGGGTCTGCTTCTAGGGAACCCACACTAAGATGCCACTAAGGCCCCACAGTAAAACACATCTTCTGAGAGTTTGCAGGCGCCATGGCCTGGACAGGCTGGTGGGCAGCCAGGTTAGCACCTGGACTCCTAGGGGCCCAGCTTCTCTACTGTAAGAGCATACCAGGTGCCCTGGAGGCTGGTGGGCAAGACTTACCTCTGATGCTCGGGGTGATCCTACACACTCAGCCCTGTCACACAGTGCCCCCATCCTCTCCCAGCAGCTGGGACTGCTCCACCCACCTCCAAGATAAAAGCTGGCAAGGGCACAGAGCCGGAGTCAGGAGACCGGGGCCCGGCCCAGCTCTGGCATCAACCCACTGTGTGACACCAGGCAAATATTCAACCTCTCTGGGCCTCAGTCTCCTCATTTCTAAAAAGAAGAGGCTGGACCAGATAAGGTCCCTAATAGCTAATGATTCTAAATCTGAAGAAATTCAAGTGGAGAGAGAGGTTGGGGACAAATATCAAAAAGTTTTAACCAGTTCCTTGGAGCAGGAGGAGGCAAAGGACAGGCTTCAAGATATGCAGAGTGCTGCGAGGGCAGGGGCCTTCCTCTCCTCCCCCCAGCACCAGCAAAGAACCTGGTAGGCACCTGGTAAATATTCAGGGACAAACAAAGTGACATGCATGCGAGATCAATAGTGCAGGAGTGGTTTCCCCACTGGCCTCAACCTCCCAGCTGCTGTCTGCTTCTCGAGCCCCTCAGCCTGGCAGGGAGTTCAGCTGGAAGTATCTGCCAGCCTTGGGAATGGCCTCTGCCTCTGCCCATATCCTCGCATGCACAGTGAGGAAAAAGTCTGGCATCAAGGGACCCTCCTGTGTGCCTAGTCACTTGAACAGGAAGGTTGCTTTGCAGAGAGCTGGGGGCTTCTTACTCAGGCATCCCCAGCGTGGGGAGATGAAGAGGAGCGGGAGATGAGGAGGCAAAGGCCAAATGCATGGCAAATGCTGGCTCCATCCGTGCCCTCACCTGTGCAGGTCTCCTTCCCGCCTACTAAAAGCCTCCACCCATGGGCTCTGGGCCCACCGAGATCTCGCGGGGGCTTTTTGCAATACTCCTAAAGCTTTATAAATGTGCCAGGTGCAAGGCCACCCATGTGCACTAATGGGCACGCTGGCTTCTCTCCTCTTCCTTCCTCCCCGGGCAGGGTGGGTGACCCAGGGGACTGTGACACTATTGTGATTTTAGGAAAGTCTAGATAAGCACTGCCCTGGTGTCTGAAGTTCTACTCTGGGACAGGATATAGCCAAGATGACAGCTCCAGGCAGAGACCCTGGGTCTAGTCCACTACTGAGAAGATTCCTGGACGGGGCTGCCAGCTGTACCCAGGCTGTCAGTCCCTCTCTCCCCGCTTCTCATGAAGGCTCAGGACCCCAAGGGACTGATTTCTTCATAAGTCACCAAAATGTAAATCCTGCTCATAAGTATTTATGGTGCTGCAGATTTAACATAATAAAACACTTGGCGATTATGGATGAGCCAGTCAGAGAAAGCCAGGATCCTCCAGGAGGGGAGAAAAGGAGACATTTCAATCTCGCACATTAAATAAAAAACAATTTAGCCCCAAACCATCATTTTCCCACAGCCTGGAAACAGATGGAGGCTTGGGAGCATTTCCCTATTACCCTCGCCCCTCTTCTGGAGCCCAGGAAAGGACAGGGGCAGGTCTGGGGCTGGCTAGACCCTTCTGGAAAAGGTCCTGGCACTACTGAGCCATGTCCCTAACCCACCTTGAGGAGGACAGCTGGCCTGAGGGGCCATGGCCCTGCTGGAGACAGACCCCGGCCTTCTCCACCACCCCCTTCCCTCCTAGCAGCCTGAAGCCCAGGAGAGGCGGGCCTCCCACTAGAAGGGTCTGAGGCATGGCTCTGGCTGCAGTGGGTGGGAGCCACAAAGCTGGGGAAGTAGAGGCTCCAAGCACAGATGCAGGTGAGAAGGTCCCAGTTAGAATCCTAGCTCCAACCTTAACAGCCATGTGACCTTTGGCCTGTCACTTCTGTGAGCCTATTTCCCCTTTTTTATTTTTTTGGTGGATCTGAAACTGTGGCCTTGGCGTTACAAGGCTGTGCTTTAACCAATTAAGTCCTGTTTTCCCATCTGAAAGCAGGTCACAACAGTTTCCTACCCTAGGCTGCTGAAGGGTACAGGAGAAAATGTGCCTCCAGGATGTGAATACCTAGAAGAGTCAACTGTGGTTACGAGATCATCCTCTCACGGCCTGAGCTGGACCTTCCCCGACACTGTAGACCCACAGCCCAGGGCTGGCTTCCAGGCTGCTGGATCTCCACAGCTTCCCTCCTGAACTGCTGTGCATCCTAAGTGATATAACAAGGGACAGCCAAGGGTTTACAACCTTGTTATAGTTCAGACAGTGACTCGGGACCTGGAAGGGGCGGCAGCTGTCATTTATGCAAGCCTGGGCTATCCCAGCTGCAGAAATGCCCTGTCCTCAGGGCTGGCTGAGTGAGTGGACAGAGAAGGCAGTGAGAGCAGAGGGGTCCCCACCGCCTTGGCTGCTGCCCCTCCCCCTCCCCCTGCGTGCCCTTCCTGTCCTCGCACCCTCTCTTCTCCAGGGTTGGCGGTGCTGAGGGATCACCTGTGTCTGCTGCTAGGGCTGTTCCTCCACTCTCCTCCTGGGGCAGGGTCTCTGCAGGCTGTGCCCCCTGCTAGGACACCAGATGCAGCCGTGTGTGCTGGGAAGGCCCAGGTGAAGCAGGTTAGGGCCAGCCAGCTTGCAAAAGGGACTGCAGGTCCTCGGGCCTGTCTAAGCATCTTTATTCTTTATGCTTTCAGACTGCACTGTGGTGTTTAAGATGGGTGCGAATTCCTTCACACTCCTTCCATTGGGAGGGGGGGTCTATGTCCCCTTGAAACTGAGTGGGCTGTGACTGCCTTGACCAGTCAAGTACAGCAATAGTGATGCTATGCGACTTCTGGCACTAGGCTGTAAAAGCTATGTCGTTTCTTCCTTGCTCTCTTGGAGCATTTGCTCTTCAGCCACACCAGAAGCAGTCCTATTACCCTGAGGCTGACATGTGAGGGGGCAGGGAGGGAGAGAATCCGAATGGGCCCTGGACCCAGCGGCTGTATGATGCAACTACATGAGACACTCAGCCAGAGCTGTCCCTGAGCCTCCATGCCCCCAGATTATGAGATACTAATTACTGACATTGTTTTAATCCACTCTGCTTCGGGACCATGTTATGTGACAATAGCTGGAATAGCCCCATGGCATAACGTGTTTGGAGAGACTGGCCTATTCAGCCCTGGCACACACGAGGCACCCTGCCGCCCTCTCCCCTCCTGCAACCACAGCAGACATCACTAATCACGGCACACTCCCTGTGGGCAGACCTGCCTGAGAATCCTGTTCAACCAGAGACCAGGCGGTCACTATAAATTGACCAGAGATGATGGGTAAAACAGATTTGCCATCAGTGACCTAAGGTTCAGTAGGCCACGTCCAAAAGCAGCCCAGGTATCTGGACCACCATGTAGCCACCGATATAACCCAGTGGCAACTTAGGGGAAATGTGGGCAAACGGGCTAGTGCTGATGCCCGTGTGAAGTCAGACTGAGAACGGACAGCAATAGTCACCCAGTGGGGTCTATGGCCATGCTCATTTGCCTGGCCATCTCCTAAAGAACTCCTTCCATGGTGCATCCAGATGGAGTCCTTCCTAGCGCTTACTGATAAAACATCAGAAATTCCCCATGACCCCTTTGTGAGTGGTTGACACATCAGCTATTGTCACCAGCTTAGCACTGAGCAGTTAAATGACTCCTTCTGGGCCACAGGCCTTGCAGCCATTGACAGTTTCCCCTGGGAGGAAGATCCAGGTGTCCCCACATGATGCCACAGCATGCAGCTGGAAAGTGGAAGCCCAGTGTCCTGCCCGGGCACCTCCAGGTAACTGACCTGACTTCTCAGTCTTTGTGGACAAGTCGGAGCCACCTGCCTCCTACTTTGGTGGCCACCATTTAAATAGGCAGAAAAAAAGCAGCTGCAGATGAGAGGGGAGTGGAGAAGGCAGGAGGCGCAGGTGGGGCTGAGAGAGGAGAGGGCCTACCTGTTGACAAGCAGGAAGGTGGCCACGAGGCACAGCACGGAGGGCACGGTGGAGGCGATGACAAGGTAGTTCTCAAAGTAGTTCTGGAAGCACACAAGTAAGGAGGCTGCTGTGGTCACTCAGGGACAGAGGAGAGGTCCCCACCCCAGAGCAAAGACAGAGCCCCTCTTGGGGGGGCTCCTCCCCACTGTCTTCAGATACTTGGGAGCCATGGGTAAGTCTACCCCAAGACGACCTTCCCACCCCCATCTCCAACCTAAGACTACTCATTCAGTCACTCAACAAACAGCTGTTGATGTCAGCTGTGCTAAGTGCTAGGGACATAAGGAAGGATGAGACATTGTCCCTGTCCCTTGCAAGGCCCAACACTCCACAGCCCATGCTCCTACCCCCTCTACCTGTCCCACCCATAGACTGCGGCAACAGGGTCAGGACTCAACATTTGTCCAAAAAGAAAAGTTTTGCCCGGTCAGCCTTCCTGGCCCACTGCCAGAATGCTGGGTGCACATGGGTCTTGTTATGACCCAACAACATTCTGACATTCTTGTGACCAAGTGAGTCCTCTTAGAAATACACAGGGCCCACCCACTTCCTACAGGGAAACATTGTTCTGACTTGATTTGCTCTCTCGATGGAGCTGCTACAGATAGGCAAAGTCGTTTTGGGAAGTGGCTTGTAGACTGGCCAGATGAGGAAAAAAACATTTCCTGGCAGCAGCTCAGGGATATGAGAGAGTACATAAGACAACAGAAAGATGGAGAATGTTCTGATTATAATGTGCTGGAACGCACAGTGAAAGCAGCTGTGTTTGTCAAAACTCAGAGAAGGTCCACTCATTAGGGTGAATTTTACTGTGTGTACCTTATCTCTTAACATACCTGTCTTAAAAAAAGAACAAGGTCTGGCTGGTTAGCTCAGTTGGTTAGAGCGTGGTGCTGAAAACACCAAGACCCAGGGTTCAATCCTTGTAACTAGCCAGTTGCCCGCACCTGCCCCCCTCCAAAACCAACGAAAACACCGGAAAGGGTTGACTTGGGTCTTTGTAGATTAAACCATGAGCCCCAGGTTCTAAGCCATGATAATAGTTTACATGTATTAAGCATTCACCGTGTACCAAACACAAGGACTTTATATGAATTCTATTGTTTAACCCTAAACAAACAAAAAAAGCAGCTGTGTATTCTGCCCTGGGAGACTTAAGACATTTAACTTAACCAAGAAAATACTTTGAGTACAAATATGCTAAGTGAAAAGAACAACGTGTCCAGAGAACTTGCCAACGTCGCAAGAAGCTGCGGATTGCAGGGCCCACTCCCTCCAGCACTCCCACGTGACACAGCCTCGTGCTTGTTAGGGCTGTGGTGTGTCCTAGCAGGAGTATGGGATGGAATGCAAAGGTTTTTAACAGCTCAAAACACCACAAGAAGAGATGTCAGAAATTTTTTTTTGCCAAATCTGAGGCAGGAGCAGTGAGTTCTCAGGGGGTCCCAGGTGGGAGGGTGGGTAAGAGGAGGCCGGGCACTAAGAGAATGGGAATCAGTAGGGTGTGGGGACGAGTCCCAGAAGAAGTGGGATCTGGGTTAGACCTCGGAACAGAGGGGCAGATTTCTCCTTTCTGGGAGGAGTTTGCTTGTAACCTGGAGGCCAAGAAAGAAAGATGTCATAATGGGCCCCTTCTAGTCTGAAGCACAGACCGTTCCACGGTCCCCTTTTAAGCCTGAAGAGTGTTTTGTGGTCTTTGAAATCTGTACCCTGAATATAAGGCCGTGGGAGCCTGGCAATTAAAATGATAATCACAGCTAGTGTGGTCCCTGAATCATGAGCCTTAGAAATCACCTTCCTCCTCTGAGGTGCCGCCTCATTGTTCCTGCTCTGATGGGCTCAGCAGAGCCTGGAGTGGTCTGGGGCAGTCAATTACGCCTGGACACAGTGGCCGGGCCCACGTGAGGCTGGGAGGATTCCGGGCCCTTTGGAGGTAGGGCTGTGGGTGGGCGCCACACTGCCCCAAATCTAAGCCCCTACTGAGGCCCCCCTCGTCCAGTGGTTGCTCGGCCTGTGGCAAGCTTGTGAACGGCTTTCACGCGGGACATTCTATCTCTTTGTTTTTTTGAGCAGCCTCGGGTTCCCTGAATGTTTTAGGGATGCGGATTTACCAGGTAACTGAATGTTCCTGCTTGTTGATATTGAAGCAGGAAAACATGTCTTTTAACATTAGAAAGATTTTACCATTTCTCTGCCCTTCAACGAACATGCCAGTGGGTAGAATGGACTTGAGACTGGGCCACTGTTCTGTAGATGAAGATCAGGAGCTGCAGATGGCAACACAGGCAGACTCAGCACATTCCATGGAACTTTCCTTTTTAAAACTTAATTCCTGATATAAACATGTGGTGGTTTTTATTTAATTATTTGCTGCTTTTGCCTGTAAGTTAAGTTCTACTAAAATGAGGAGTGGTGGCCTCACGATCCCCACCTCCTAGTGTCCACGCCTTCCCTGTGACTTGCTTCTAACCAAGAGAACCAAGTACACGATTATGTGATGAGTTACATGAGATTGCAGCACCAGCCCTGTGGGACTCTCTTTTTCTTCCTTGCTGGTTCTGAGGAGGCAAGTGGTCATGCTGGGGAACCCCACATGGCAAGGGACTGCAAGTGACCCCAAGTTGCTGAGGACAGTCTCCAGTCAACACTCAGCAAGAAACAGAAACCCTCAGTCCCACAACAGGAACTGAATTCTGTCCACCACCTGAGTGAGCTTGGAAGTGACCCTGCTCCAATCGAGCCTCAGATGAGACTGCAGCCCTGTGAGGACTTAAGCAGAAGACCCAGCTAAGTTGTGCCCAGACTCCTGGGCCATGGATACTGTCAGATAATAAATGTGTATGTTTTAAGCCACTAAATTTGTAATCCCCTAATCAGGGATTTCCTGAATACTGGAGCCTTCCTGTTACAACTTAAATTTAGTTCCTCGACGCAGACAAGGACAACTGATCATGGTTCTTTATTCAACTTCCTACCAGGCCCAAAGACCAAAATGTTTCCCATGAAGGGAACACAGGCTATGCTTGCTGACCGCATCAGTCCCTTTAGCCTTTCCTCACCAAACCCTCTGCTGAAATTAGGACTTCAGCAGGTGGCAGACACTGATTTCAAGAAGCAGACTTAGTGTACGTGCCTGATACTCTGTTTGCCCTGATGCCCCTCGGGTTACCTGCCTTGCTTCCCTGTCAGAGCAGTGGACCCCATGGTCATGGAGCCACTGCCACTACAGGAAGAGCCGACTACCTTGGAGAGACCCCTGGGCCTACACCCTGCAGGGCTGCACCCCAGTGGCTGTGGGAGGGGCCAGGTAACACTCCCTGAAGGTGGGGAGTCAAAGCCCCACAAGGTAGACTTTGGTCGATGAGAGGCAGAGATAGTAAGGAGCCAAAGTATACATTGCTTTCCTCTCCCCTAACTGTTCTGAAACGTGGTGGCTCTGCATGGCCTCTCTGGAGATGTACCATGTGCCTGCTCAGCCAGCTGTTTTGTCTCGAAGCTGCGGCCAGCTCAGGAACATCACGGCCCCTTGCATCTGCTCTCTGTCCATTCCTGCCTCACCCGCCTCTCCTGCACCCTGACTTCCCTAGGATCGCGCTCTCTGCTGCAGTACTTGCACCTGAGGCTTGCCTTTCTAGGAAACACCCAACAGCGAAGGCCTTACATCCGTCCCTGACTGTGCACCTTGCACATCTGCAGCTGGCACTTCCTGAGTTCACCTCATTTGCTTCCACCGGGTGTTGGGACTACCCTCTCCCATTTTACTTAAGGAAATGTAAAGACATTCAAATACTGGTTGCAACCCATTGTGACTAGGATGAAAACAGTACTGCCCCTCCAATCCAACCTATAGTGGCTATCTATTAGGGGGATTTTATGTATTGCTGTGTTTTGGGATAATTTACACAGATAATTCACACTTGGGCCTGATTCTTGACAGAGCCTCAAAAGGCTCTGTTTTTATTTATCCTACCACATACCCCGAAACCATCTCCCCCTCCAGAAGTGAACACATGGACCCCAAAGGCCAGCTGCAACCATGCAGGAATGGAGGGATAAGACCATCAGGGCGACAGCACTGGGGCACTGCGTGTGATGGTAGAGGCTGAGCTTGCACAGTCCTGTAGGCTGTGATATGAATGGAACCCTCAGCGTAGCACAACAGCAGCCGTTTACTTAGCCCGCTGAAAACCTGCAGGTGGGGCGGTCAGTGGGGCCTTACAGAACTGCAGGTCTTGCAGGTGGAAGACCGCATGTGGTTCAGCAGGGAGGCAGGGCTGAAATGCAGGTGGATGTGGCACAGCAAAGACACCTCCCCAAGCAGGCGTCTCTGCTTCAGCAGGCTGGGCCCCAGGCAGGAGACTCTGAGGCTGGTTGCTAATCCTGTGGTGCTCAGCCCAGGCTGGGTGGCCATTGTCTGTCTCCATCAGATCACTGCCCCTTCTTCTCCTTTTAACCCTTCCTTTGTTTATGGAGAGGTTCAGGCCCCTGTGAGCCAGCGCTGTGCTGGTGCTGTGTGCCTGACTGCCCTTGAGGGGTCCTGGTGCAAACCTACAGCTGGGATATAGGGGGATACGAGGTGTGGTGGGAGGATGGACAAGGGGGTCTGGGGAGGCTCCCCACATGGGACCATCTTGGCAGCAGCTGGAAAGGTTGGGGGAGTGGGGACAGATACGGGAGCTGGGGGCGCAGGTGGAGAGAGAAGCAGGCATTGCAACAGCAGAGACTGGCTCGTGCAAAGGAAAACAGGGGTACTGCTTTGCCACTGAGGACTCCAACTCAAGGACTCCACTTAAGCTCCAGCCTCTGAGACGTTCCTCAGCATCAACAGGAATCTGGTGAGCTGAGACAAAAGTGCCCTGAGTTGTCCATTCAATCTGCACATGACTCGGGGAGTGGCAGGAAGGGCAGGCACCATGTCAGGCAGCCCTGGCACCCTGCCCCCCTCCCCGGGAGACAGAGAGGCCCCATCAGTCACCTTTCCGAATTCTCAAGCCCACTGTGGGGTTAGGCCCAGCTCTGTGGAGCAAAGAGGAAAAGTTCTGCTCCTTGAATGTCTAATCTCATCTCCCCACTCTCCACTATCTCCCCAGCGTTACCTGCACCCTACAATTACCTGGGGCTCTGGAGGGCTCAGCACACGGCTTCTGGTAGCAGTAACATCAAAGGCCATCTCTGGCAACTGTCAAGTAACCCAAGTAGGGAAATGGAAGCCCTGCCGAATGCCAGGTGACTGTGATATTTGAACAAAGCAGCTTACATGTGGCATGTGCAGCCCCCTGCCCATTTGCTCTTACCACAGCCTGTAAGAGTGAGGCAGAGCTGGGATTGCTCCCATTTCACAGATAGGAAGCCTGAGGCTCGCAGACACAGCTGAATTTCACAGAGGCACTCACCTGGAGAGGGCTGATGGCAGGACCTTCTGATATGGGGCAGGGCAGGGACCGGGTGGGGACATATTTATCATCACTCTACAAATGTAAGAGCCGCTCTGAGGACATATTTATCATCACTCTACAAATGTAAGAGCCCCCACCTCTGTCAGCCACCTGAAATGGGTGCCCATGGTCAGCGGCGAGGCATGGACCACGGGAAAGGGGACAGGACGGCTGGGAAGTACCAG
The DNA here is from genome assembly GCF_000696425.1 of Galeopterus variegatus. Classification (NCBI taxonomy): domain Eukaryota; kingdom Metazoa; phylum Chordata; class Mammalia; order Dermoptera; family Cynocephalidae; genus Galeopterus; species Galeopterus variegatus. The sequence goes on from NW_007730166.1 coordinate 35,908, forward strand.
AAGGCTTCCAAGCTTCTCTCCTGACCGTGAAACCCCCCAGGGGTGATGGTGGGGGCTCGAAACTCAGACTGAGGACAGACCCTGGCCTCTGGGTGCCAGGAGCCAGCAGCCCCCAGATGGCAGGTGAGTGTGGACAAACCACTTCTGGCCCGGGCATGGGGGCACTCGAGTCACTGCGATAGTGACATGGACACTCATTATCGTCTGCTACACATTGGCCCAATGGGTGAACACCAGGAAAGGGGAGAGATGCTTTTCAAACACAATTTAAAAGCCCACCAGAGCCAGCTGGCCAGATGCGAGGCCCATTTTAGGACGGGGAGCATTTCGTCTCCTCTGCCACGCTGAGAGGCTCCGTGCTAAGCGTCTCTTCTGGAAGAATTTAATTCCGGGCTCAGAGTCCAGGTAAAGAGGTTTCTTCGGGTAGGGCGGTCCTGAAATGAGCCCTTTTATGTCTGCCAGGCCTTGGTTAAGCTTCCTCTCCCCTGAATGCCATTTGGGCACTTTGAAATAAGTGCAGCAAATTAGTCACGAGCTGCGGCAGGCTCAGCCCGTGCTGCTGAGTGGCTTCCGTGAGGCAGCTCTGTGCAGCCCCCACCTCCAGATTGAGGCAGCAGAGGCAGCTGGGCTCCTGCGGGGCGAGAAAAAGCGATTCAAGCCTGGGGGTGGCAGCTCAAGGCACCAGAGCGTTACCTGGATCACAGGGGCATGAAATTAGCAGCAGCGAGCAGGCTGGAGCCAAGAATAGTTTGCCACTGCAAACTTGCAGCCTTTGGACAGCCGAGTTCTGCGGCCTGGGATGTTGCAGGGGAGGCACCCTTGCCCCCGGCATTGGCCCAAATCATTCCTGGGCAGGCTGAGAGGTGAGCCGAGGGCAGGTGTCCCCATTAGAGGTGGGGCTGGTGTCCTTTCTGCGGGTTCCCAGGCCCCCATGCTTGGGGCATTAGCTGGGGAAAGTGAGTGGGTGGACAGCCAAGGGCATTGTGGAGCTGGGAGGGCTGGCTAGGCAGGGAGGGAGGGCCGATGCCTGCTCCAGGGATCAGGCAGAAGCCCAGCACTAGCTAGGCTGGGTGGGGTGGCCAGGAGCCTGAGGACAGAACAAGGTTGGGGGCAGAAGCAGACAGGTATGCCCAGAAAAGTGCTGGCCAGTCAGGCTAAGTGGCTGCAGAGCCCCCGTCAGACCTCTGCACTCAGCTCTAACATCAGCCTCTGGCCCCAGCCCCTCGGGCCATCTCCAGGTCTGGGTTGCTGGGGCTACTCAAGGCTTTCCCCAGCCCTCAGTCCTTTCACACGGCCTTTTGAATCCCTGCCAGAAGGTTCCTGAGCATTTCCAGAATAAGCTCCCCACCTTCCCTGCCCTTCGAAGGCTTTCTGGAGCATGCCTTCTCCCCCCTTGGCAAGATGGGCTCTTGCTCCAGCCCAGCAGCTTCTTAGAGACCAGCACCACTAACTCTCACCTTTCTTGCCTGCATTCTCGTCCTCCTTTACTGCTCAGTGTCCCTACTCTGCCGGCCACGAGCTCTCTTAAGTCTCCCTTTGGCTAAAAACAAAAGCATTTTGACTTTGCGGCCTCCAGCCTCCAGGCCCCGCTTCTCTTCACTCCAAACTCCTGAAAATGTAGTCCATGCCCCGACTGCTAACACTCTACCCCTCCCCAGCTGCCCTAGACAAACACTTCTTTAAAAGGTCCTCTTTGCCGCTACCGGTGACCAAGGCCTGGCCTCGTTCCTCACACTCCTGACACCAATGCCACCCCATCCACAGTGGGTTCAACAGGCCCTCAAATTCCTGTCTACCCAGAACCTCAACGTGACTTATTTGGAAACAGGGTCTTTGCAGATATAACCAGTTAAAATGAGGTCATACTGGAGTAGGGTGAACCCTAAATCCAATGACTGGTGAGAGGTGTAAGGAGAGATGAAGGCACATGGATGCACAAGGAGAAGGCCCTAGTGAACACAGAGGCAGATTGGAGAGATGCTGCCACAAGCCGAGGGATGCTGAGGACTGCTCAGGGGCCCCCCAAAGCTAGAGAAAGCAAGGAGAGATTCCTACCTAGAGCCTCGTTTGCAGCAACCATCCCTCCAGCAGTCCCCGCCTTAGATTCAAAGCTGCCCCCAGCCCCGTCCCCATCCTCTCAGTCCACCTCTGGTCTCCCTGCCACCCAGAGGTGCCTCTTATGCTCCACCCTTAGTTTCCTCCCCTGCCCTGGCTTCCATGACCCCCACACCTCCATCAGTCCCTGCCTCCACACCAATGCTCACAGCCTGCAGGCATTACCACCTGGAGGTCCTGCTGAGCCCAAACTCCAAGTTCCCTGAATCAAGTGCCTTCAGGAGAAATCCCCCCAAGCAACCCCTCCTGAGGCCCATGGCCATCCTGCTTTTCTCAGCCTCCTTTTCTTTTTTTTTTTTTTTAAAGATGACCGGTAAGGGGATCTTAACCCTTGACTTGGTGTTGTCAGCACCACACTCTTTCAAGTGAGCTAACCGGCCATCCCTATATAGGATCTGAACCCGTGGCCTTGGTGTTATCAGCACCACACTCTTCCGAGTGAGCCACAGGCCGGCCTTCAGCCCCCTTTTCAAAGTGTCTTGGTTTCTCCTTTACCCTCACCCCGGGTCAATCACACTGGCCAGCCCCATGTCCCCATCACCTGACGGTGGCTCACATTCCCACCCAGTCCCCATGACTACCCTCTGCCCACCGGGCACCAGCCACTGCCCCAGGCTTCGCACCTCCTCCATGCCTTTACCCGAGCTCCTCCCTAGGCCTGGCGACCCTCTGCTTCCCACACAGCCTTATCTGCCTCTGGGCCCCTCCTCGGTGCACTGTCCCCCTTCTTTTGGGCCCTTTTCAGGACACCTTGGGGCTCCAGTTTGGTTGAATGATAGGGCATGTGGAGGTGCAGGAGGCTGAGGGGGACGGTGAGGGATGGTCTCAGGTAGCAGGCTGCAGAAGGGCTTCTGTTTCACAAGGTCCTAGGGAGGATTCTGAGGGTTTCTGAATGGCAAAGTGGTGTGTCAGTGCTGAGCACAGGAGCAATCACCTGGCAGGAGAGGGTGCAATGAGCGGAGGGGGAGAAGCAGGTGGCAGTGGCTCTTCGTTTATCCGTTCATTGGTTCATTCAATAAATGTGAAGTGTGGCTGACCTAGAGTTCATTCACTTATTCAACAAACAACGGCCAAGCACCTTCACCATGCCCAGTGTGTGCTAGAGGCTGGGGACACCACGGTGCTTTAGGGAGGGAGACAAAGAAGTGGGTAAACAGCAAGTGTAAAAAAAAATTTTAAAAGACTACCAGTTAGGCTAAATGTAAAAATAATAGAAACCAGGTAACTGGCCAAACTGGAGCCTAATGGGGAGACTGATCTTGGCAAAGGTATCAAGAGATGACCTCTCAAAGGAGGTGATGTTTGGGCAGAGACCCACAGGACAAGCTGAGTGAGGGGCGAGGGGAAAGCATCGGAAGGAGGGAACAGTGTACGGTTGGCTCTGAAGCAGGAATGAGTGTTGAGGCAAGCATAGGGGTGAGCCTGGAGTATGGCCAGGGAGAAAGGCGGAGAGGGGGAGATGAGCTGGCAGGCCCACGTGTCCAGGCTGCGGTGAGAGTTTGGATCTCATTCTGCGTGTGACGGGAAGACACTGCTGGAGGCCGGAGTGGAGAAACTTGGTACCAGCTCTCATCACTGAGCTCTCCCATGCTGCTCTTCTGAGCACTCTTTGCCCACTAACTCCTTCAATGCACCCCTTGGAGGGAAGATTCATGTTCCAGTTGAGGAAACTAAGGCTCAGAGAGGTCAGGTAACTTGCCCAAAGTCACACAGATCAGACCCAGCCCTCCGTCCCCACAGCTTGGGCCCCTTTATCTGGTGCAGTGGAGGCCTCTCTATTTATGTCTTCAAGAGATCACTTCTTCAGGCTCCACAGAGAATCGGTTGGAGGGGGCAGCAAAGGTGCCAGCAGCCAGAGGCTGAGGCTGGGGTGACGGCCATGGAGGGGAGAATCAGGGAGACTTGAGACATTCCGGAGGTACAATTGACAGGACTTGTTGATGGGTTGAATGTGGGGGTGGAAGGACAGAGGGAAATAGAGGGTAGCCCCTAAGTTTCAGGCTTGACTGATGGGTAGGGTGTGCTGTTGACTGGGCAGGGGAGGGAGTCCTCACCAGTGTAATCTGAACATGTTGGGCAAAGTAACACCTCCACAGTGAGGTTCCAAGCCCTGAACGTGGAACCACGGCGTGTAATCCTGCCGCGATGGGTCTTCCTACCTTCCCCCACCCCCAACTCTCTCATCTACTCCACCACCGACACAACAGCCCCTCACAACACTTAGCGATGAATTCGTCCTTCCCCAAATATTTATTAAGCTCACTAGATATTCTAGGCACAGTGGATCGGCCCAAGTTCCCACCTTCATGGGACTACTGATCCACTCAAGGAGACAGGTGGACAATGCATAAACAAACAGGTAATATGTCAGGCAGTGATAAGTGTTAGGAAGAAGAATTAAGCAGCATAGGTACCTCTATAATAGATCATGGGACACCTGTGCAGGAAAGAACCTTAAGGGAATGTCCAGTCCAGGGGTGACAAAGGACTGCTCCCAGGCCAAATCTGCCCACCTCTTTGTAAATACTGAAACTCGGTCATGCCTGCTGGTCAGCCCATTTTTTTACATATTGTCAAAGGCAGCTTTCATGCTACAAGGACAGTTGAGTGACTGCAACAGAGACTGCGGCCCACAAAGCCTAAAACGCTTACTATCCGGCCCTGTGCAGAACAAGTTTGCTGACCCCAATCTAGTCTAATCTCTTCATTTCTTAAAGAAAGAAACAGAGCCCCAAGTCACCCAGCAAGTTTGAAACAGTCAGAAACAGAAGCCAGCTCTCCTGAATGCCAGAGTCTTTCCACCACGCAGGTGAACAAGGAAAAGAGAAACATTGTTCGTCTCCCCTTTTACCCTGCTTCACCAGGCTGCCTAACAAGGCCAAGCTGGCTGCTGTGACCTTTGTCCTTATTCCCCCTAGATTCTCTCAGGCTGGAATTTTAACAAGCAAAGGAATGGCTCAGAAAACAGACGGAGGAAAGGGTCACAGACACAGGGGCCTCATAAATCCATACATGAGTGATCCCGAATTCCTGGGGGATGAGCTGATTTGAGGCTCAGCCACTGCAGATGCCCGGGCCAGCCTGGTCTTCCTCTTCTGCAGCCTGACCTCTGCCACGTGATGAGGGAAAAAGGGAAGAAGGCCTTCTAAGAAAACTCCCCACCTACTGCATGGCCCCTGCCTGACAGAGGCGGCTTCTGCAGCCCCCAGAAGGCCCCCATGTGTCAGTGTCACAAGGCTGACGACCAGAGACAAGGGCCATGCCCTGTGACATAGCAGTAACAAGGAGGTGGTCTAGGGGTGCTCTAGCTGCTTTCTGTAGAAGGAAATCAGGAAACCCACCAGGAAGAGGGAGTCTTTAGCCACCCCCAGCAGGCACTTCCTCACCAACATGCCGTTCCCGCTGTGGGGAGGCTGTTATTCTTAGGAGGTGCACATGGGCAGAAACCACAGGCTGCTCCAGGCATGCACATGCACACACACAGAAGACTGGCCAGAGGCCAGCAAGGGCCCCCCAGGCACCCGCCGCCATGGCAGATGCCTCCCAGGCCATAACCAAGGTGCTCTGCTTCTCGGTGGAAAGACTCTAATTTGGGTTCTGTTCTCTGGATACGCGTCATGATCAATCACGTTAAAGAGACACTAGAGCACTTAGGGCCCAGGCCATCTTCTGATTTGTCCAGGAAATCGCCTCTGGATTCTAAGGCTGTGTGTAGGAAGAAGTGAAATTGAACGCAGAGAGGGTGCGATCGATAGCCCGGGAGGGCCAGGGAATGCAGTGAGGGTGGGGAAAGGGGGTCATGAGCACGAAGGGAGAAAATGAAGAGAGAATTAGAGAAGTCAAGACCACCAGAGGCATGACTGACAGCATTTCAAGCCAGGCTTTTTCTCTCTCTCTGCAGGACGCAGCAAGAGCTAAAAACAGAAGAAAAAGCCATCACAGGTATATTCATTGGGAATGGCACGCTGGCTGGGTCTGCAGTTAGATTCGGAGGGTGGACAAGGGAATTAAAAAAAAGACACACTTTTGGTTCTAATTTTTAAAAATGGTTTAGAGCAGCCATCCACACCAGCCAAAGCGACTGGCAGCCACTCACCCATACCCTGCATAGGAAGCCTGGAGCCCCTCCCTCCTGCCTGACCCCCAGGCCATCCCTACCATCTCCTTTTCTGAGATGACAAAGCTCAGACAAATTCTGCTGTAATATGCTTTTGTTGGAGGAGGAGAGTGTTTGGAATTCTGCTCTTAAATAGTGGATTGCCAAATGGACTCTATACATCTTTTGTATTTGGAGAGAGATCTGAGCTGCATGAAGATCGAACTGAAGGAGCGTCATGGTCTTCTGCATCCAGAATGTCATGTTTCACAAGGTGCAGCATGTGCCACGGAGGAGAGGCTCCTGGACACCTGCTCCCCCACCAGGTGCCCACATCAGGACCGCCTGGGAAGAGTGCCCACGCTGCACCTCGGGGGATGGAGTCAGCAGGGCGGGGTCTTGGAATCTGGGTTTTGCCAAGAGCCCCAAGTAGTCAGATGCTGATTCAGATACCCCTGGGTTGCAGCCCCAATGCTAGTCTTTGTGCCCACGTGGCATGAGCCAGTTACTTATTGTCTCTACTTTCCTCTCTGTAGAATGAGGACAGGATGCATCCTCGTGGGTGGCTATGAGGTCAGAGGCAGACAGGTAGAACAGGGTTTTTCCAATGGGTTGCAGCCCATTAAAGGATATGATATCCATTTGGTGCATCATGACCAGAATTTTATTTTATTCTCTTTTATCTTTTGCTACCTCCTCCCCTATTACTAAAGGTGAACTGTCTGCATCCTTTTCTGGGACACCCTCCTTTGTGCACCTGAACCCTCTGCCCTGCTCATGGACCCCAGTCAGCTGTGCTCCCTCTTCCTTCTCATTACTGGTGTTCCTTCTCTCCTGGATCATCCGCATCAGCGCACAAACTGCCTGCTATTTCTCCCGCATTAAAAATAAGAGAACAGAACATTCTCACCCGTGTTGACCCCAGTTCCCTGCAGCTCCCACCTCATTGCCCTGCTCCTGTTGAAAGCAAAACTCCTTGAGACAGTTCTCTGGGTTTGCTGTGTCCACTGTCTCTCCGCCCATCCTCTCTCACAGCCTCTGGTCCAGCTTCTGCCTCTGCCCTCCAAGGTGCTGCTCCCCAAGGATCTGCACAAGGTCAAATCCTCCATCCTCATCCTGTGTGGCTGATAAGCAGCATTGCCACTGCTGACCACTTGCTCCTCCATGAGAACTACAATCAGAGTGGAGTTTTCTTTCTTTGAGTGCAGATGCTGCTTTATGAAACTGTTGTCTCCTTTACAGATGCAGATGTTTTGCCAGGAAAAATGTCCATCGTGGTCAAAGTTTGAAAACATTTGAAAATGCTGACATAGAGCTCAGGGATTAAGAGCGTGGACAATGTGAGCTCAGACGGCCCAGGTCTGAGACCCAGTTCTCATTTACTCTGTACCTGGGAGCACATTACCTAGACTTTTTCAGCCTTGGTTCCCTTTTCTGTAAAAGGGGTATAATATCCCTGAGGGCTATAGTAGGGACCAAAAGAGATCATGAAAATGAAACTTCTAGCATACCATAGGTGGCTAATAAATATTCTTGAATTAATGAATGAATCAGCACCCTTAGCACAGTGGCTGTCACATGCTGAGAGCTTAGTAAAAGCAGCTAATGTTGCTGGGATCCAGCGAAGTCCTTGCAGAGCAGCTACCGTGTAGGAGATGCACAGTAAACACCAGGACTTTCCTCCCTAACAACATATGAAGCACTTTATGAATGCTGTCACGTGGGCCTGTGTGGCCCCAAGCCTCACAGAGGGTGAGGGCACTGCTAGGACTGGTGGCCTTCTGTTCCCAAATCTGGGTTCCTCTCAGCTACCCTGTGGTCCCAAGAGACAGGACAGATCCAGCTTTCTCCCAGATACAGAGCTTTTAAAAAAGATGACCCATGACTCTTAAAACTCCTGGAGCAGGTAACCTCCACTCCCCAATTCAGTCTTAGAGAGGTTACTGGGCTGGTCCAGGGCCTCGCAGCAGCACAGAGGAGCAGAGGCCAGGACTGCCTCTGTCCTGCTCTCATGGCTTCAATTGCCTTGGCTCTGCGTCACCCCAGGTGCAAGGACACCCACCTTGAGGCCCAGTCGGCCCTACTGCTCCTTTTCCAGGAGCCTGGGAAATGGGAAGGAAGAGGAAGGTAGATACAGAGCACTGCAGCCTCCTAACCACATCCATTTGGTCCCCCAGTCTCCCCAAAGGGGAGCACTTACCCAGAGGAAGGGCAAAGGCTCCTCCCAGGACTGTCATTGGCTGATGTAGGGCTGCAGGCTTGGTGGGGACCGCACAGCCACATTGAGGAATTAAGCCCAAAGTACTTAGGTTTGACAAGCATCAAACCCTCCAACCACCTACGTTTGTTAAGGGTCCTGTGAGGAACCCCGCAGTCTCTGAGGCAGACCAGGGCAATTCCTTGGACTTCCTGCAGGGTGGCTGCTATAATTCTCCAAGGAGAAAACTGTCCCCTCCACTGCCAGGTTTGACAACTTGACTTGCACTATAGGAATATTCCCCAGAAGGCTCACCTAGGTCTCTTAGAGCCTAAGCTCGTTTAATGGGTGCTCTGGTGGAAGCAGAGAACAGCTGCTTTTTACCCCTGATGTGGCAATCTTTTACTTGGATCCTGGTTTTTGATGAATCTCATCTGGAGATCACCAGGCCCCTCCTCAGACTGTGAATCAGAATTGGGTGGGTGGGACAGGTGGAGTGTTTTTTAAAAGCTCCCCAGGTGGTCCCAAGTGCAACCAGGGCTGAGAACAGCAGATGGATGGACAGGTCAGAGAGCATGCTGGTTATAGGCATGGGCCCTGCTGACCTCCAAATCCCAATTCTGCACTTGCTAGCAAATGACCTTAACTCAGTGGCCTAAAACCTGTGAGCCTCAGTTTCTTCATTTGGAAACTGAGAATGGGAGTCCCTGACTTACCAGGTCATCGTGCTAATGAAGGAAGATAATAGGTCAAATGGTGGGTGAGTACAGGCTTCATGGCAGGGACCTGGCAAAGTCAGCAGATCATCACCAAGACCTCTGATGACCTGTCCTCCAGTTTCCTCTTCTCCAAACTATTTCATCCTGGTTCCTTTTAACTCTTTCTCCCTGGATTGAGGTGCCTGCCTTTAGTCCTAAGGACAGCTCCCAAGTCACACTGTCCTGCCTCTCTGGGGGACTGAGAATGGGCTGGGAGCAATGGGCTGTAAATAAGGGGAGGGGAAGCTCTAGGCCCTCACCTGCTGAACCAAGCCAGCCTTGCTTCCTTCCCTATGGTAGGAACCTCACTTCATGTCTATGCCACCTGAAAGATCAGAACTCCTTTGGTGGTGGCCACTGTGACCCCCCAGATCTTCTTCTGCTCCCTTGCAGAGCTCTGCCATCACTATCTCAGACTGGGGGGATGGGGCTTTCCTCCCCAGGCCCTCATCTGTCTGTCATCGTGGATGATAACAGTTCCTGTCTTCCAGGTGCTGTGGGGCAAAATAAGATAATACAGGTAAAGGGCTGAGAGCAGCGACACCCCCCCCCCACCTCCACAGTGCCCAATACCCATGCGCTGCATGGTAGAACTTGATGGGGACGCGTGGTGGGGCTCTGCGGACCCAGAGGTGGAGTTCCTCAAAGGGGTGGCCTCAGGGGAGGTTCCCAGGAATGAGACGCTTCCATCTCCTGCCCCATTCCTGGGTAGGGGCCCCTCGTAGAAGGGGACAGACAGGGGCAGCACTGGATTGCCAGGCCTGGGTCCCACCCACAACCTGGCCATGTCCTGCCACCTGCTTAGAGATGAGCCCCTGCATGGGAAAGTACACGTGGGGAGGGGCCGTGGAGGCCTCAGGGAAGGGAGTGGCCAGAGGAAGGTGCAGTCACTCTCCTCTCTGGGGTAGAAAGCGGGGCTCACTGTGCTGTTCTTGGCCCAGAGGCAGCCAGTACAGGCCTGCAGGAGACGCTGAGAGGAGGCGAGGAGTCCTCACAGGACAAGGGATGACTTACAAACCCTGGAGCCAGGGGAGAACCTCAGGTTGCAGGGGCGGGGGTAGGGAAGAGACAGCTTGGAAGCTAGGTCCAAAACCCAGCACTAGAGCTCAGGCACCTGGAGTTTCAGGCTAGAAAAGGAGGCCAGACCAAGGGTAGCTTCTCCACAGGAAGGAAGGCCGCTTTTGTCAGAGTGTGGGGTGGCCCGTCTCCAGGACAGTCCCCTACACACCACTCTGTGAGCATCACCAATTTTGTAATCATCCATCCACCTCAGTTCCCTGTAAAATTCTCTACAGTTCTTCCTAGCCGTGTGATCTTGGGCGGGTTACTTAACCTCTCTGAGCCTCTGGCTTTTTGTCTGAAAAATAGGGTTACTAAGACCTGCCTTGCAAGGTTAATGAGAGACAGTGTGGGTGACACCCCTGATGCATGGTGGGCCCAGAGTTGGGCTCAGAAAATGGTGGGTGTTATGGCTTCCCCCACACCATCTTTTCATATCAGTTCTTGCTTGTTTATGCTCTAATTTTTTTGGCCCTGGGCTGACAGGCCTGTGGTGTCTTGATTCAAGGTTCTTATTCCAGAGAACAGAGACAAAAGGGCAGAGTAAGCAGGATGCTTTCTAAACCATCCCAAAATTTGTCCAGGCAGAAGGAAATAAACCAGGGATGGGAGGTGACCCTGAAAGTGACATAATTTGGAAGGGGGGGGTGCCTGACCCAGTAAGAATTTTTTTTTACAAACTCCCCATCAAATGGTATCCATTCCTGGAAAACACAGAAAAAAACATCTAGATGCACAGCTAATTGAGTTGCAGGTGGTGGCTGGAGACAGACCCATTTGACTCTCTCTCTCTCTGTCCCCCAAAGGGGCCCTCAGGTGACAGGGCAGACCAGCTGCCTCTCGCAGGGAAATTAGGAAGAGAGAGGGAAAGAACTGGGGAGGTGGGTGGCGAGAATGAAGAATGAGGCAAAGAAAAATGGCCCACAAAATGCAGAAACGCCCCAGCATGCTTGCTTCCCAAACCCAGACCATGAATCGAGGGGTGACAGGTCTCTCATCTCTGATGCCAAAAGCCAGGAGCTCTGGGCAGCCGCAGGTACTACATCCGCACCTGCCAGCACTTGGAAAGAGGCAATAAAGCATCGTGGCAGGGCCTGGAATGCTAAGTGCCTGCAGCTGGGAAGGGATCACCCTGCAGCGAGAACAGCTTATGGCAAACAGCTGCTGTGCTGTGAGGGCTGCAGCCACTCTTGGGGGCCAGGCCGGAGATGTGGACAGAGGAGGGGCAGGACAGGTACACAATCTAGCCCTGTGCCGGCCAAGACAGGCAGGGATCATCTGGGGAAGCCCAGTGGGCTGGGTGATTTACGAGGCTGGCAGAAAGCTGGGACACTTGAGTCACTATTAAATAAAGGTGGATCATAAAGCACCCCAGCTAAGCTGGCACCTCTGGAAATACACCAGGGCTGCATGTATCTTAGAAGTGTGGGCCACCTCCCCCCAGATGATAATCACGATAATGATGATTATCATTATCACCTTGGAGGGCGGTGCCAGACCCTGTCCTAAGTGCTAACACATATTCATCTCCCTAACCCTCACAACAACCCTAAGAAGGTGGTGGTGGTACCCTCCTTTACAGACCAGGAAAATGGGGCTGGCTGGTTAGCTCAGTTGGTTAGAGTGCTGTGCTGATAACACCGAAGTCTAGGGTTCAATCCCCATACTGGCCAGTCGCCAAAACAAAACATACCAGGAAAATGAGGCAGTGGAGAGAGGTCACAGAACTAAGAGCTAACAGAGGAAGGTTTGAACCCAGAGCTATGCCCTGGCCAGTGCGTCTCACCTGCTACCACACCTGTTAGTCCCCTGAAGGTCTCAGTAACGTGCAGATCCTGACTCAGCAGGGCTGCGGTGGGGCCGGAGACTGTGCACTTCTAACAAGCTCCCAGGAGGTGGTCTGGTCCGAGGACCACAGCTCGAGTGGCGAGGCTCTCGAGTGCTACTCTACATCCTGTGCACGCGCTAGCTGCAGCGGTGGGTCCACACCCCATGCTCTGGCCCCACGAGGCATCTACACGTATGAATTCCTCAGCTAACAGAGAAGGCCCTCACAGGGTGTCAGAATCACGGGGGGTGGGAAGCGGGAATGTGTGCGTGGCGTTGGGAGTGTGAAGTCTTAAAAAATAGCAAGGTCCACACCCCACCTCAGACGAATGCAATCAGAATCCCTAGGCAGGGCCCGGACTGGTATTTTTTAAAAGTCCCCTACGTGATTCAGGTGTGTAGCCTTGGTAGAGTCCTTGAGACAGACAAGAGATGTCTCACTCAAGGTGTCAGATTCATGCCCACACAACTGGAGTTAGGTCAAGGATTTCAAAGGTGCTCTCAGGGAAGGAGTGGTGAGCCACCTCCTGGGCCACTTGAGGGGTATGGCTGGGGTCAGCTAGTGTACTCCCTTGTCCTCCCTGAGGGAACCCTGGAGAAGAGGGGCACAGGCAGGGCAGCTGGCGACACCCATCCTGGCATGCCTTTGGAGACGTCTTCACTTCCCCTATCCACCTGCTTTCAAATGAGGGCAGATAGCAGCCTAGATCACCTGAGGAAACTGAGGCTGCTGACAAGGACTCTGCTTAACCCAACTGTAGCCAGGCTCCTCTAAGCCCTACTCTCCACTAGGCCTTGACTTTACCTCCCACCTCCCCCATCCTGTCTTCAGCCTGCCCAACCCAGTCTTCGCAGCCATTACATCAGTAGGAAGAAGGAAGAGAGGAGGGAATGCCTGTTGCTTGTAAGAACACTTTCTGGAAGTCACACATGTTGATTACGCTTACACTGTGTTGGTCAGACCTCGGTCATGTGACCACGCCACCTGCAAAGGAGGCTGGGAAATATAGTCTTTAACCCTGCTAAGTCAGATTAGCCAGAATCCCCCTCCATTGATAGCGGATCCCCCTGGATATCTGATAGAGTTCCTCTTTGGGAATTTTCTGTAACTCACAGCTGAAATTAATGCTGTTAGATCCATGCCTTCAAAGCCCTGAAGGCATCGACTCTGGATTTCCGGGTGTACCATGCTACACTGCATAGAATCATCATTTGCATTTTCTTTCAGTTAAACAGTACGCTGTCTCAAGGCTGGAACCGTGTCTTATCCATCTGCATTTTCCCCTGCCACATGAGGCATGAGGCCTCACACACAACACAAAGTATGTCTTAGGACTGCATGAAATTCTTTCTACTGTACAACACACAGCTTTCTAAGCCACCTCCATGTTCTCAGCATGCTTCAAACCTCCCTGGAATGGTGCACCCAAGCACAGCCCACCCAGGCTGCTTGCTCTCCACCTGCCTCGCAGAAGAAATGTGCCCTTACCAAGATGTCTGAGTCTTCAGGGTCTTCCCCTGTGGCTGAGCAAGAAGAGTTACGAAGCTTGAACATCCAGTACTCCTTGGCAGTGACAAAGAAGTTCCATGGCAGTAGACTTCCAATGCCCAGGCAGAAGAAGATGATGTAGGCGCCATTGAAGCGGTCCTCAGGCCTCTGTAGGCCAGGAGGAGGGTGGTCCAGCAGCTTCTCAAGCAGTGCCTCCTGGTCAGCTTGGAGAGAGCTGCTTGTGGTTCTGTAGGTGGAGTTCGAACTGTGATGAAAGTCATCCTCTGAGACAATGGCCACTGTGGGAGCAGGGAGGGAAACAGACAGGCAAGGTGAGCAGACACTGAGGCTGGCCACAGCTGGGGTCTCGCCTATCCTACCAAACAACTCTGCCCCCTGAAGAGCGTCACTTTTTAAGGATCAGAGAGAAAGAAAAAATCAGACTTGGAGAAGGACTGGATGTCAGAACTGTAAGTGACCTCAGAGGTGACCCTAACCGTGCAAAGGCAGCACAGGTAGCACACAGTGTGGGACAGGCTACCTGTAAAACACTGCTAACTTGGTCTAAAGGCATTTAACTTTCTATGCAGACATAAAAAAGGGAATTAGGACCCTTGATGGGCAAAGAATAATCTCTAAACTATTTTTGCCTTTGTGTGAAAAAAGTAAGGATCAGGATAGTGTGTAGAATATGCTATTTGTGTGAATAAGTTGCGGGGGAGGAGAGAATATACGCACACGTGTATTTGTATATGCACAGAATATCTTTGGACAGATACATAGGAAATTTCTAACAGCACATGCCTCTGGAAGAGGGAAACTGGGATGGCAGGTGTGGGGATAGGGTGACTTCACTACAAACTCATTTGTACTTTTTGAATTTTGAACTATGTGAATTTATTACGTGCTCAAAAATAAAATTAAAATTATAAATAAAAATAAAGGCATTTTAGGGCCAGACCGTGGCTCACTTGGGGGAGTGTGGTGCTGATAGCACCAAGGCCAAGGGTTCAGATCCCTATGTAGGGATGGCAGGTTGGCTCATCCGGGAGAGCGTTGTGCTGACAACACCAAGTCAAGGGTTACGATCCCCTTACTGGTCACCTTTTAAAAAAATAAATAAATAAAGGCATTCTAATTAAATAATAATTTTTTAAAAACCTGTTGCCTAGAGCTGACTCCAGAAGACAGTGTGTGACCTCTGACAGTCCATTCCCTTGTTTCATTTGTGGGACAACAGAGGTCCCAAGAGCGGAAGGTCGCAGGCGAGGTAAACGGCCAAGCCTGGTTTGCAGCTCCTGCCTGGGTTCCCACCTCTGTTCGTCACATCCCACCAGGAGACACTCCCAATCTGTGGTAGCACCTCAGACAAATGGAAGATTCTGGGCTGCCAGTAACTATTGCCTACATGGTCTTTGGCAAGTCACCATGCATCTGAGCCTCAATTTCCAAATCTGTAAACCTAGGGAAGTCTTTTTTACAAAGGGTATGAACTGCAAGTGGCTGGCAATGCCTGGCTGGTGGTAGTAGCTGTTGTACGAATGTCAGCATCTTCCCCAGCATCCTGGGCTTGTCACCTGGCTGGCTGGCTGCTGAATCTGGCTGAAAGGTAGCATGCCTACTTCTATGCTCTAGATAGCACCTAGGATGTGGCAGCAGCTCGATAAATGGGAAATGTTGCCATAATGCTGAGGATGGGACACTCTGGAGTCCCTTCTGCAGTAGCTACCTCTCTACCCAATAAATCAATGAGTCTTAGCTCATACAGAAGGCTGAGCCTTACTCAGAGCGTCAAGCCAGCAAGAGTGGGGTCCTTCCTCACTGTGGAATGGAAGCACTCCCTCACGTGGGTGAAGAACCCTAACCACTATTTCAGGGGAACCTCATAGCATCCCGTGGAATTAGGCAGAGCAGAAATTATTGCTCCCTTTTGTCAGATGGAAAGACTGAGGCCTTGAAGGTACTTGCTTTATCTCACATTCAAATAGAAAGAATTCCCAATAGCTAAAATTAAGTCCAGTACTCATGCTTGCCAAGGTCTGCGCCTAGCACTGGCGCCTGACAACAGCCTATTAGGTACTACTCTAAGACCCATTTCACATATGAGGGTTCTGAGGTGCAGAAAGGTTGAATAACTTGCCCAAGGTCAAGTTACACAGCCAAGCAGTCAGGGGCCCACGCTGGACTCCCTGGCACCCCTGAGGAGTGCTGGCTAGGAATATGACCCTGTGTCTGCTGGTTCCAAGTTACAGACACCCTTCCTGAAGGCCTTGCCACCAGCGAGCCAAGAGCAGGGACAAAGGCGGCCCTGCAGGGTACCCTCACTAACATCTGCTGATGAATGGACTTTGTATGACCAGGATATTTGCCCCTACGGGAGCAGCACAAGCCCTGGAGTAAGCAGGCAAGAGGCTGCCTGATACCCAAGCCCAGAGCATCTAGTCAGCAAGTCTATTTTAAAGCCCCCTGGTTGAGCAGAGCCCCTCCCTGGCCTTGATTCAGGTGGAGACCAGTATTAACAAACTAACCAAACAGGGCGTGTGCAGTCACACACACTTTTCACATTAGGGTTTAAAATGTGAAAAACAGTTATGACGCATCCAGGACAACAGAGATAGCAAGATGTTCTTCCCAGATGCTCCAGCTATGGGTGCAGGGCCAACAGCTGGGTCACTAGGGACCACACTCAGCCAGGGTCCCTTCTCAGCTCCTGGCGTCTATTTGTTCAGGACCCTTCAGCCTTGACTGAGCTTCCAAAGAAGCCAGGAATTTTTAACTGGGGTCACAGGCCAGGGCACTGGAGTGAGCAAAGTCCTATTACTCTTTATAAAAGCTAACTACTGGCTTTTGGATTAAAAAAGAAAGAAAAAGAAAGGTAAGGAAGAACCCAAGTTTCCCCAAGACAGGCTGGCTGTAGGCCGGCATGGCCCTGCCCCCTCCCGGGGTGACCCAGGGCAAGGAGCAGCCCCCAACAAAGCAGCAGACACTTGTGGGGTCTGGGGCCACCGCAGAACACCATCTGGGCCGGGGAGCCTGGGTGCTGGTCCGACGAGGTTCTGACCTCAGTGCCTCGATTTCCCCATCTGTGAACCAGGTGGGGGGCCACCGAAGCTAGCCGACAAGAGAGCACTGTTGGTAAGGGCGCCCCCAAGAGGCCACGGCGGGATCGCCTTGCCGCTGTGGGCAGCCCAGGCTCAGGCTCCCCAGGGTGGATCGACGGCGTCCGCCGCCTTCTGGATACTTTCAGCCGACCTGTCCGTGCCCGGCCCCCACATCCAGGCCGTGAGCTCAGTCTCGGGGAGGAGGAGAGGCGAGAATCTGGGGGAGAGAAGACAGAGACCCAGAAAGAGGGAGGGGAGCCGGGAAGGAGAGGGGGAGGAAGCTGCGAGAGGCCGGAGCCGGAGAGCTCGGCGGCAGCCAGGCCGAGCCGCACT